>NC_083453.1:7500-287500 GCF_020745735.1 Hemiscyllium ocellatum
CCCTAACCCTAACCCTAACCCTAACCCTAACCCTAACCCTAACCCTAACCCTAACCCTAACCCTAACCCTAACCCTAACCCTAACCCTAACCCTAACCCTAACCCTAACCCTAACCCTAACCCTAACCCTAACCCTAACCCTAACCCTAACCCTAACCCTAACCCTAACCCTAACCCTAACCCTAACCCTAACCCTAACCCTAACCCTAACCCTAACCCTAACCGTAACCCTAACCCTAACCCTAACCCTAACCCTAACCCTAACCCTAACCCTAACCCTAACCCTAACCCTAACCCTAACCCTAACCCTAACCCTAACCCTAACCCTAACCCTAACCCTAACCCTAACCCTAACCCTAACCCTAACCCTAACCCTAACCCTAACCCTAACCCTAACCCTAACCCTAACCCTAACCCTAACCCTAACCCTAACCCTAACCCTAACCCTAACCCTAACCCTAACCCTAACCCTAACCCTAACCCTAACCCTAACCCTAACCCTAACCCTAACCCTAACCCTAACCCTAACCCTAACCCTAACCCTAACCCTAACCCTAACCCTAACCCTAACCCTAACCCTAACCCTAACCCTAACCCTAACCCTAACCCTAACCCTAACCCTAACCCTAACCCTAACCCTAACCCTAACCCTAACCCTAACCCTAACCCTAACCCTAACCCTAACCCTAACCCTAACCCTAACCCTAACCCTAACCCTAACCCTAACCCTAACCCTAACCCTAACCCTAACCCTAACCCTAACCCTAACCCTAACCCTAACCCTTACCCTAACCCTAACCCTAACCCTAACCCTAACCCTAACCCTAACCCTAACCCTAACTAACCCTAACCCTAACCCTAACCCTAACCCTAACCCTAACCCTAACCCTAACCCTAACCCTAACCCTAACCCTAACCCTAACCCTAACCCTAACCCTAACCCTAACCCTAACCCTAACCCTAACCCTAACCCTAACCCTAACCCTAACCCTAACCCTAACCCTAACCCTAACCCTAACCCTAACCCTAACCCTAACCCTAACCCTAACCCTAACCCTAACCCTAACCCTAACCCTAACCCTAACCCTAACCCTAACCCTAACCCTAACCCTAACCCTAACCCTAACCCTAACCCTAACCCTAACCCTAACCCTAACCCTAACCCTAACCCTAACCCTAACCCTAACCCTAACCCTAACCCTAACCCTAACCCTAACCCTAACCCTAACCCTAACCCTAACCCTAACCCTAACCCTAACCCTAACCCTAACCCTAACCCTAACCCTAACCCTAACCCTAACCCTAACCCTAACCCTAACCCTAACCCTAACCCTAACCCTAACCCTAACCCTAACCCTAACCCTAACCCTAACCCTAACCCTAACCCTAACCCTAACCCTAACCCTAACCCTAACCCTAACCCTAACCCTAACCCTAACCCTAACCCTAACCCTAACCCTAACCCTAACCCTAACCCTAACCCTAACCCTAACCCTAACCCTAACCCTAACCCTAACCCTAACCCTAACCCTAACCCTAACCCTAACCCTAACCCTAACCCTAACCCTAACCCTAACCCTAACCCTAACCCTAACCCTAACCCTAACCCTAACCCTAACCCTAACCCTAACCCTAACCCTAACCCTAACCCTAACCCTAACCCTAACCCTAACCCTAACCCTAACCCTAACCCTAACCCTAACCCTAACCCTAACCCTAACCCTAACCCTAACCCTAACCCTAACCCTAACCCTAACCCTAACCCTAACCCTAACCCTAACCCTAACCCTAACCCTAACCCTAACCCTAACCCTAACCCTAACCCTAACCCTAACCCTAACCCTAACCCTAACCCTAACCCTAACCCTAACCCTAACCCTAACCCTAACCCTAACCCTAACCCTAACCCTAACCCTAACCCTAACCCTAACCCTAACCCTAACCCTAACCCTAACCCTAACCCTAACCCTAACCCTAACCCTAACCCTAACCCTAACCCTAACCCTAACCCTAACCCTAACCCTAACCCTAACCCTAACCCTAACCCTAACCCTAACCCTAACCCTAACCCTAACCCTAACCCTAACCCTAACCCTAACCCTAACCCTAACCCTAACCCTAACCCTAACCCTAACCCTAACCCTAACCCTAACCCTAACCCTAACCCTAACCCTAACCCTAACCCTAACCCTAACCCTAACCCTAACCCTAACCCTAACCCTAACCCTAACCCTAACCCTAACCCTAACCCTAACCCTAACCCTAACCCTAACCCTAACCCTAACCCTAACCCTAACCCTAACCCTAACCCTAACCCTAACCCTAACCCTAACCCTAACCCTAACCCTAACCCTAACCCTAACCCTAACCCTAACCCTAACCCTAACCCTAACCCTAACCCTAACCCTAACCCTAACCCTAACCCTAACCCTAACCCTAACCCTAACCCTAACCCTAACCCTAACCCTAACCCTAACCCTAACCCTAACCCTAACCCTAACCCTAACCCTAACCCTAACCCTAACCCTAACCCTAACCCTAACCCTAACCCTAACCCTAACCCTAACCCTAACCCTAACCCTAACCCTAACCCTAACCCTAACCCTAACCCTAACCCTAACCCTAACCCTAACCCTAACCCTAACCCTAACCCTAACCCTAACCCTAACCCTAACCCTAACCCTAACCCTAACCCTAACCCTAACCCTAACCCTAACCCTAACCCTAACCCTAACCCTAACCCTAACCCTAACCCTAACCCTAACCCTAACCCTAACCCTAACCCTAACCCTAACCCTAACCCTAACCCTAACCCTAACCCTAACCCTAACCCTAACCCTAACCCTAACCCTAACCCTAACCCTAACCCTAACCCTAACCCTAACCCTAACCCTAACCCTAACCCTAACCCTAACCCTAACCCTAACCCTAACCCTAACCCTAACCCTAACCCTAACCCTAACCCTAACCCTAACCCTAACCCTAACCCTAACCCTAACCCTAACCCTAACCCTAACCCTAACCCTAACCCTAACCCTAACCCTAACCCTAACCCTAACCCTAACCCTAACCCTAACCCTAACCCTAACCCTAACCCTAACCCTAACCCTAACCCTAACCCTAACCCTAACCCTAACCCTAACCCTAACCCTAACCCTAACCCTAACCCTAACCCTAACCCTAACCCTAACCCTAACCCTAACCCTAACCCTAACCCTAACCCTAACCCTAACCCTAACCCTAACCCTAACCCTAACCCTAACCCTAACCCTAACCCTAACCCTAACCCTAACCCTAACCCTAACCCTAACCCTAACCCTAACCCTAACCCTAACCCTAACCCTAACCCTAACCCTAACCCTAACCCTAACCCTAACCCTAACCCTAACCCTAACCCTAACCCTAACCCTAACCCTAACCCTAACCCTAACCCTAACCCTAACCCTAACCCTAACCCTAACCCTAACCCTAACCCTAACCCTAACCCTAACCCTAACCCTAACCCTAACCCTAACCCTAACCCTAACCCTAACCCTAACCCTAACCCTAACCCTAACCCTAACCCTAACCCTAACCCTAACCCTAACCCTAACCCTAACCCTAACCCTAACCCTAACCCTAACCCTAACCGTAACCCTAACCCTAACCCTAACCCTAACCCTAACCCTAACCCTAACCCTAACCCTAAAACCCTAACCCTAACCCTAACCCTAACCCTAACCCTAACCCTAACCCTAACCCTAACCCTAACCCTAACCCTAACCCTAACCCTAACCCTAACCCTAACCCTAACCCTAACCCTAACCCTAACCCTAACCCTAACCCTAACCCTAACCCTAACCCTAACCCTAACCCTAACCCTAACCCTAACCCTAACCCTAACCCTAACCCTAACCCTAACCCTAACCCTAACCCTAACCCTAACCCTAACCCTAACCCTAACCCTAACCCTAACCCTAACCCTAACCCTAACCCTAACCCTAACCCTAACCCTAACCCTAACCCTAACCCTAACCCTAACCCTAACCCTAACCCTAACCCTAACCCTAACCCTAACCCTAACCCTAACCCTAACCCTAACCCTAACCCTAACCCTAACCCTAACCCTAACCCTAACCCTAACCCTAACCCTAACCCTAACCCTAACCCTAACCCTAACCCTAACCCTAACCCTAACCCTAACCCTAACCCTAACCCTAACCCTAACCCTAACCCTAACCCTAACCCTAACCCTAACCCTAACCCTAACCCTAACCCTAACCCTAACCCTAACCCTAACCCTAACCCTAACCCTAACCCTAACCCTAACCCTAACCCTAACCCTAACCCTAACCCTAACCCTAACCCTAACCCTAACCCTAACCCTAACCCTAACCCTAACCCTAACCCTAACCCTAACCCTAACCCTAACCCTAACCCTAACCCTAACCCTAACCCTAACCCTAACCCTAACCCTAACCCTAACCCTAACCCTAACCCTAACCCTAACCCTAACCCTAACCCTAACCCTAACCCTAACCCTAACCCTAACCCTAACCCTAACCCTAACCCTAACCCTAACCCTAACCCTAACCCTAACCCTAACCCTAACCCTAACCCTAACCCTAACCCTAACCCTAACCCTAACCCTAACCCTAACCCTAACCCTAACCCTAACCCTAACCCTAACCCTAACCCTAACCCTAACCCTAACCCTAACCCTAACCCTAACCCTAACCCTAACCCTAACCCTAACCCTAACCCTAACCCTAACCCTAACCCTAACCCTAACCCTAACCCTAACCCTAACCCTAACCCTAACCCTAACCCTAACCCTAACCCTAACCCTAACCCTAACCCTAACCCTAACCCTAACCCTAACCCTAACCCTAACCCTAACCCTAACCCTAACCCTAACCCTAACCCTAACCCTAACCCTAACCCTAACCCTAACCCTAACCCTAACCCTAACCCTAACCCTAACCCTAACCCTAACCCTAACCCTAACCCTAACCCTAACCCTAACCCTAACCCTAACCCTAACCCTAACCCTAACCCTAACCCTAACCCTAACCCTAACCCTAACCCTAACCCTAACCCTAACCCTAACCCTAACCCTAACCCTAACCCTAACCCTAACCCTAACCCTAACCCTAACCCTAACCCTAACCCTAACCCTAACCCTAACCCTAACCCTAACCCTAACCCTAACCCTAACCCTAACCCTAACCCTAACCCTAACCCTAACCCTAACCCTAACCCTAACCCTAACCCTAACCCTAACCCTAACCCTAACCCTAACCCTAACCCTAACCCTAACCCTAACCCTAACCCTAACCCTAACCCTAACCCTAACCCTAACCCTAACCCTAACCCTAACCCTAACCCTAACCCTAACCCTAACCCTAACCCTAACCCTAACCCTAACCCTAACCCTAACCCTAACCCTAACCCTAACCCTAACCCTAACCCTAACCCTAACCCTAACCCTAACCCTAACCCTAACCCTAACCCTAACCCTAACCCTAACCCTAACCCTAACCCTAACCCTAACCCTAACCCTAACCCTAACCCTAACCCTAACCCTAACCCTAACCCTAACCCTAACCCTAACCCTAACCCTAACCCTAACCCTAACCCTAACCCTAACCCTAACCCTAACCCTAACCCTAACCCTAACCCTAACCCTAACCCTAACCCTAACCCTAACCCTAACCCTAACCCTAACCCTAACCCTAACCCTAACCCTAACCCTAACCCTAACCCTAACCCTAACCCTAACCCTAACCCTAACCCTAACCCTAACCCTAACCCTAACCCTAACCCTAACCCTAACCCTAACCCTAACCCTAACCCTAACCCTAACCCTAACCCTAACCCTAACCCTAACCCTAACCCTAACCCTAACCCTAACCCTAACCCTAACCCTAACCCTAACCCTAACCCTAACCCTAACCCTAACCCTAACCCTAACCCTAACCCTAACCCTAACCCTAACCCTAACCCTAACCCTAACCCTAACCCTAACCCTAACCCTAACCCTAACCCTAACCCTAACCCTAACCCTAACCCTAACCCTAACCCTAACCCTAACCCTAACCCTAACCCTAACCCTAACCCTAACCCTAACCCTAACCCTAACCCTAACCCTAACCCTAACCCTAACCCTAACCCTAACCCTAACCCTAACCCTAACCCTAACCCTAACCCTAACCCTAACCCTAACCCTAACCCTAACCCTAACCCTAACCCTAACCCTAACCCTAACCCTAACCCTAACCCTAACCCTAACCCTAACCCTAACCCTAACCCTAACCCTAACCCTAACCCTAACCCTAACCCTAACCCTAACCCTAACCCTAACCCTAACCCTAACCCTAACCCTAACCCTAACCCTAACCCTAACCCTAACCCTAACCCTAACCCTAACCCTAACCCTAACCCTAACCCTAACCCTAACCCTAACCCTAACCCTAACCCTAACCCTAACCCTAACCCTAACCCTAACCCTAACCCTAACCCTAACCCTAACCCTAACCCTAACCCTAACCCTAACCCTAACCCTAACCCTAACCCTAACCCTAACCCTAACCCTAACCCTAACCCTAACCCTAACCCTAACCCTAACCCTAACCCTAACCCTAACCCTAACCCTAACCCTAACCCTAACCCTAACCCTAACCCTAACCCTAACCCTAACCCTAACCCTAACCCTAACCCTAACCCTAACCCTAACCCTAACCCTAACCCTAACCCTAACCCTAACCCTAACCCTAACCCTAACCCTAACCCTAACCCTAACCCTAACCCTAACCCTAACCCTAACCCTAACCCTAACCCTAACCCTAACCCTAACCCTAACCCTAACCCTAACCCTAACCCTAACCCTAACCCTAACCCTAACCCTAACCCTAACCCTAACCCTAACCCTAACCCTAACCCTAACCCTAACCCTAACCCTAACCCTAACCCTAACCCTAACCCTAACCCTAACCCTAACCCTAACCCTAACCCTAACCCTAACCCTAACCCTAACCCTAACCCTAACCCTAACCCTAACCCTAACCCTAACCCTAACCCTAACCCTAACCCTAACCCTAACCCTAACCCTAACCCTAACCCTAACCCTAACCCTAACCCTAACCCTAACCCTAACCCTAACCCTAACCCTAACCCTAACCCTAACCCTAACCCTAACCCTAACCCTAACCCTAACCCTAACCCTAACCCTAACCCTAACCCTAACCCTAACCCTAACCCTAACCCTAACCCTAACCCTAACCCTAACCCTAACCCTAACCCTAACCCTAACCCTAACCCTAACCCTAACCCTAACCCTAACCCTAACCCTAACCCTAACCCTAACCCTAACCCTAACCCTAACCCTAACCCTAACCCTAACCCTAACCCTAACCCTAACCCTAACCCTAACCCTAACCCTAACCCTAACCCTAACCCTAACCCTAACCCTAACCCTAACCCTAACCCTAACCCTAACCCTAACCCTAACCCTAACCCTAACCCTAACCCTAACCCTAACCCTAACCCTAACCCTAACCCTAACCCTAACCCTAACCCTAACCCTAACCCTAACCCTAACCCTAACCCTAACCCTAACCCTAACCCTAACCCTAACCCTAACCCTAACCCTAACCCTAACCCTAACCCTAACCCTAACCCTAACCCTAACCCTAACCCTAACCCTAACCCTAACCCTAACCCTAACCCTAACCCTAACCCTAACCCTAACCCTAACCCTAACCCTAACCCTAACCCTAACCCTAACCCTAACCCTAACCCTAACCCTAACCCTAACCCTAACCCTAACCCTAACCCTAACCCTAACCCTAACCCTAACCCTAACCCTAACCCTAACCCTAACCCTAACCCTAACCCTAACCCTAACCCTAACCCTAACCCTAACCCTAACCCTAACCCTAACCCTAACCCTAACCCTAACCCTAACCCTAACCCTAACCCTAACCCTAACCCTAACCCTAACCCTAACCCTAACCCTAACCCTAACCCTAACCCTAACCCTAACCCTAACCCTAACCCTAACCCTAACCCTAACCCTAACCCTAACCCTAACCCTAACCCTAACCCTAACCCTAACCCTAACCCTAACCCTAACCCTAACCCTAACCCTAACCCTAACCCTAACCCTAACCCTAACCCTAACCCTAACCCTAACCCTAACCCTAACCCTAACCCTAACCCTAACCCTAACCCTAACCCTAACCCTAACCCTAACCCTAACCCTAACCCTAACCCTAACCCTAACCCTAACCCTAACCCTAACCCTAACCCTAACCCTAACCCTAACCCTAACCCTAACCCTAACCCTAACCCTAACCCTAACCCTAACCCTAACCCTAACCCTAACCCTAACCCTAACCCTAACCCTAACCCTAACCCTAACCCTAACCCTAACCCTAACCCTAACCCTAACCCTAACCCTAACCCTAACCCTAACCCTAACCCTAACCCTAACCCTAACCCTAACCCTAACCCTAACCCTAACCCTAACCCTAACCCTAACCCTAACCCTAACCCTAACCCTAACCCTAACCCTAACCCTAACCCTAACCCTAACCCTAACCCTAACCCTAACCCTAACCCTAACCCTAACCCTAACCCTAACCCTAACCCTAACCCTAACCCTAACCCTAACCCTAACCCTAACCCTAACCCTAACCCTAACCCTAACCCTAACCCTAACCCTAACCCTAACCCTAACCCTAACCCTAACCCTAACCCTAACCCTAACCCTAACCCTAACCCTAACCCTAACCCTAACCCTAACCCTAACCCTAACCCTAACCCTAACCCTAACCCTAACCCTAACCCTAACCCTAACCCTAACCCTAACCCTAACCCTAACCCTAACCCTAACCCTAACCCTAACCCTAACCCTAACCCTAACCCTAACCCTAACCCTAACCCTAACCCTAACCCTAACCCTAACCCTAACCCTAACCCTAACCCTAACCCTAACCCTAACCCTAACCCTAACCCTAACCCTAACCCTAACCCTAACCCTAACCCTAACCCTAACCCTAACCCTAACCCTAACCCTAACCCTAACCCTAACCCTAACCCTAACCCTAACCCTAACCCTAACCCTAACCCTAACCCTAACCCTAACCCTAACCCTAACCCTAACCCTAACCCTAACCCTAACCCTAACCCTAACCCTAACCCTAACCCTAACCCTAACCCTAACCCTAACCCTAACCCTAACCCTAACCCTAACCCTAACCCTAACCCTAACCCTAACCCTAACCCTAACCCTAACCCTAACCCTAACCCTAACCCTAACCCTAACCCTAACCCTAACCCTAACCCTAACCCTAACCCTAACCCTAACCCTAACCCTAACCCTAACCCTAACCCTAACCCTAACCCTAACCCTAACCCTAACCCTAACCCTAACCCTAACCCTAACCCTAACCCTAACCCTAACCCTAACCCTAACCCTAACCCTAACCCTAACCCTAACCCTAACCCTAACCCTAACCCTAACCCTAACCCTAACCCTAACCCTAACCCTAACCCTAACCCTAACCCTAACCCTAACCCTAACCCTAACCCTAACCCTAACCCTAACCCTAACCCTAACCCTAACCCTAACCCTAACCCTAACCCTAACCCTAACCCTAACCCTAACCCTAACCCTAACCCTAACCCTAACCCTAACCCTAACCCTAACCCTAACCCTAACCCTAACCCTAACCCTAACCCTAACCCTAACCCTAACCCTAACCCTAACCCTAACCCTAACCCTAACCCTAACCCTAACCCTAACCCTAACCCTAACCCTAACCCTAACCCTAACCCTAACCCTAACCCTAACCCTAACCCTAACCCTAACCCTAACCCTAACCCTAACCCTAACCCTAACCCTAACCCTAACCCTAACCCTAACCCTAACCCTAACCCTAACCCTAACCCTAACCCTAACCCTAACCCTAACCCTAACCCTAACCCTAACCCTAACCCTAACCCTAACCCTAACCCTAACCCTAACCCTAACCCTAACCCTAACCCTAACCCTAACCCTAACCCTAACCCTAACCCTAACCCTAACCCTAACCCTAACCCTAACCCTAACCCTAACCCTAACCCTAACCCTAACCCTAACCCTAACCCTAACCCTAACCCTAACCCTAACCCTAACCCTAACCCTAACCCTAACCCTAACCCTAACCCTAACCCTAACCCTAACCCTAACCCTAACCCTAACCCTAACCCTAACCCTAACCCTAACCCTAACCCTAACCCTAACCCTAACCCTAACCCTAACCCTAACCCTAACCCTAACCCTAACCCTAACCCTAACCCTAACCCTAACCCTAACCCTAACCCTAACCCTAACCCTAACCCTAACCCTAACCCTAACCCTAACCCTAACCCTAACCCTAACCCTAACCCTAACCCTAACCCTAACCCTAACCCTAACCCTAACCCTAACCCTAACCCTAACCCTAACCCTAACCCTAACCCTAACCCTAACCCTAACCCTAACCCTAACCCTAACCCTAACCCTAACCCTAACCCTAACCCTAACCCTAACCCTAACCCTAACCCTAACCCTAACCCTAACCCTAACCCTAACCCTAACCCTAACCCTAACCCTAACCCTAACCCTAACCCTAACCCTAACCCTAACCCTAACCCTAACCCTAACCCTAACCCTAACCCTAACCCTAACCCTAACCCTAACCCTAACCCTAACCCTAACCCTAACCCTAACCCTAACCCTAACCCTAACCCTAACCCTAACCCTAACCCTAACCCTAACCCTAACCCTAACCCTAACCCTAACCCTAACCCTAACCCTAACCCTAACCCTAACCCTAACCCTAACCCTAACCCTAACCCTAACCCTAACCCTAACCCTAACCCTAACCCTAACCCTAACCCTAACCCTAACCCTAACCCTAACCCTAACCCTAACCCTAACCCTAACCCTAACCCTAACCCTAACCCTAACCCTAACCCTAACCCTAACCCTAACCCTAACCCTAACCCTAACCCTAACCCTAACCCTAACCCTAACCCTAACCCTAACCCTAACCCTAACCCTAACCCTAACCCTAACCCTAACCCTAACCCTAACCCTAACCCTAACCCTAACCCTAACCCTAACCCTAACCCTAACCCTAACCCTAACCCTAACCCTAACCCTAACCCTAACCCTAACCCTAACCCTAACCCTAACCCTAACCCTAACCCTAACCCTAACCCTAACCCTAACCCTAACCCTAACCCTAACCCTAACCCTAACCCTAACCCTAACCCTAACCCTAACCCTAACCCTAACCCTAACCCTAACCCTAACCCTAACCCTAACCCTAACCCTAACCCTAACCCTAACCCTAACCCTAACCCTAACCCTAACCCTAACCCTAACCCTAACCCTAACCCTAACCCTAACCCTAACCCTAACCCTAACCCTAACCCTAACCCTAACCCTAACCCTAACCCTAACCCTAACCCTAACCCTAACCCTAACCCTAACCCTAACCCTAACCCTAACCCTAACCCTAACCCTAACCCTAACCCTAACCCTAACCCTAACCCTAACCCTAACCCTAACCCTAACCCTAACCCTAACCCTAACCCTAACCCTAACCCTAACCCTAACCCTAACCCTAACCCTAACCCTAACCCTAACCCTAACCCTAACCCTAACCCTAACCCTAACCCTAACCCTAACCCTAACCCTAACCCTAACCCTAACCCTAACCCTAACCCTAACCCTAACCCTAACCCTAACCCTAACCCTAACCCTAACCCTAACCCTAACCCTAACCCTAACCCTAACCCTAACCCTAACCCTAACCCTAACCCTAACCCTAACCCTAACCCTAACCCTAACCCTAACCCTAACCCTAACCCTAACCCTAACCCTAACCCTAACCCTAACCCTAACCCTAACCCTAACCCTAACCCTAACCCTAACCCTAACCCTAACCCTAACCCTAACCCTAACCCTAACCCTAACCCTAACCCTAACCCTAACCCTAACCCTAACCCTAACCCTAACCCTAACCCTAACCCTAACCCTAACCCTAACCCTAACCCTAACCCTAACCCTAACCCTAACCCTAACCCTAACCCTAACCCTAACCCTAACCCTAACCCTAACCCTAACCCTAACCCTAACCCTAACCCTAACCCTAACCCTAACCCTAACCCTAACCCTAACCCTAACCCTAACCCTAACCCTAACCCTAACCCTAACCCTAACCCTAACCCTAACCCTAACCCTAACCCTAACCCTAACCCTAACCCTCACCCTAACCCTCACCCTAACCCTAACCCTCACCCTAACCCTAACCCTCACCCTCACCCTCACCCTCACCCTCACCCTCACCCTAACCCTAACCCCTAACCCTAACCCCTAACCCTAACCCCTAACCCTAACCCCTAACCCTAACCCTAACCCTAACCCTAACCCTAACCCTAACCCTAACCCTGACCCTGTCCCTGACCCTGATCCGAACCCTAACCCTAACCCTAACCCTGACCCTGTCCCTGACCCTGATCCGAACCCTAACCCTAACCCTAACCCTCTTTAACAAAATTGACTGGCTTATTCTGCTTCCCTATGTCCGTCATCCTATTGCTTTTTCGAAAACCGCATACACTTTGACATCATGTAGCCTACTTCGTAGCAGTGCAGACAGCTGAACCTTGTAATGTCTTCCCTTTCATGCTTTTCCATTTTACGCTATGTTAAATAATCCTTATTTTCCTCAATTAAATCTACTTTTCCCCTATCCTCGGGATTTCTCTTTCCACAGTTTCCATCCTTCACAGATTGAAATCGATGTTGGAAGCCGAACTTTGTTTTCTAAACCAACACATAACCATCATCCATTTCAGCTACTGCTCTTGCCATTTTAACTGTCTACTCTTTTACATGAGTTCTTCCGACCTCAGAAAGTGAATTTTTGATCTCCTCCAAAACAATAGTTTCTCTGAGAGGGTCATGTGCTTGATCTACTTTTATTGCCCTTACCCATCTGTCAAAATTTGGATGTTTGATCCTTTCAAACTCAATGTATGTTTGACCAAGGTCTCACCTTTAATTCCTGAAATATTGGAACATTATTGTTTTGCAGGATCTGGCATTTTCAGTCTGCACAGTGTAGCTTTGGTGTTCTCATTAATCAGGACCATGTGCACCACTCACCTACAATGTCGCTCATCCATAGTGTAACAGCACGTCCTGCTTCACTGGAGCAGACAGAGATATAAGCATCCTCGAACTGCCAATTTCCAAAAAAGAAGAAAATCACTGTTTGATTATTCCAGTCTCAGATCAATCTGTTTTCGAAAAGCTGTGTCTTGATGCTTGAAACTGAACAATGAACCCTTTAAAATGCAGACTGTTAAACCTGGAGAGCTGACAACCATGATACAGACTCTCAGTCTGTCTGTGAGCCTAAGATGTGACTGAGCATGTAATGATTGTTCATGAAGAATAAGAGCAGTTGATTTGTTCCATGCGGAATACATTTGCATACCAATTGCCAGCAGTTTCTTGCACAACTTCGAGCAAGACTTCTTTGCTACAACCAACAATATACACCAGACACACCGACAAATTCGTCCTTTGGACTCATGGCAATGAATTACTGAAATGACTAAACAACGATGTCAACAGGTTTGATCTTACCTTCAGATTTATCATGGACTACTCTTGGGAAGTCATCTCACATCTTGTATACGTGTACCTCCATCCAGGACTGATACATCAGTACTTCACTGTACAGCAATCTCCCCACATCTCCAATAACCTCACCATGTTGCAAACCTGTACCTTCCACCTTAAACATGTTTAGAAAACCATACACTGAGGCCATGTCTTGCATATACACAAGATTGGTGCGGATTGAAGGAGCACGACAGACAACTGAAGGTGCTGGAAGATGCCCTCATAAGAATGGAATACGGTGTTCAAATTATTGAAAGCCAGCTCCACTGTGCCAAGGCGAAAACCCACACTGTCCTCCTCAGGAAACAGATTGGTGACACGCAGTAGCTTTCAGATCACTGCTGATGAAGAATGATGCCAACCACCTAATGAAGAATCAGCGCTCTGAAAGCTAGTGCTTCCAATTAAACCTGTTGGACTATAACCTGGTGTGATTTTTAACTTTGTACAGGAGATGAAGGATAAATGAAGTTAACACTTTTCGAGTAAAATATGAATGGTAAAGGTGGTAGTTATTGTCGATCACCAATGGGCCCTTTGCAAGTAATCTCATTGTTGCCGGTTTGGAGAAGAATTGTAGGTCAGGGTGAAGTTCTGGATGTAAGTTTGTTCACTCAGCTGAAGAGTTCGTTTTTAGACATTTCATCACCATACTCAAGAACATAATCAGTGAGCCTCCGGTGAAGCACTGGTGATATCGCTTAATGTTCCTTTCGGTTTCTTTAAGCTTGTGATGTCATTTACCATGGTGACGACATTTCCCGTGTTGTTGAGTCATTTGTTATTCTTTCTCTCAGAGGTGGTTTCCAAATTGATGTGTTTCTTCATCGAGTGCCATGCTTCTAGGAATTCTCTACATTTCAAAGCTTCTAAGTTATTTGTAAAATAGTTGTACAATGAAAGGGGAGTGGCCAGTTCTCTCAATTCAGGTTTAATTTTTCTGGTTTTATTGTGTTCGTTTTGTTAGCAAACAGCCTTTTTGAAGGAGTTGATCAAAGAAAGGTGTTCTAGGAGAATGTTCCCGGATTCAACAGAGTTTTTTTCTGTCTGTCTGTCTGTCTGTCTCTCTCTCTCTCTCTCTCCCCCCCACCTCACCCCACCCCACTCTGTCTTCAATGCCTTTCTTGTAAGAAAATGTGTTTAATTTTATCTTTTTTGGGAAAGAGCATTTATGTGATGTTGTAAGCATTTGGAAGAGCTTTAGGTCAAGTTCAGTAATCGAATCGGTTGTATTTTCAAATTGTCATTTTATTCTAAATTAGGTTCGCTTTTGTTTATGCCTAAATCTACTTCGTTTAAAATGAATTGATTCTACCAGCTGTATCACTCCTGGTATATCCACTATACACCTGCTTAAAACAAATAGATAAGGTACCATCTGGACTACCTTCTTGAGATGTTTTGAGTCGGTCTGGCTTGGTCCATAGACTTGATAAGAATATATCAAATCAAACAATCAAATCAAATCACTGCTCAAAATGTGGTCTGCTGTATATTGGGGAGACAAAGTACAGACTGCATTACGACTTTGTGAAACATCTAAGCTCTGTTGTTAAGTGGCCTTCAACTTCCAGCTGCTTGTCACTTCAAATCACTACCGTGCTCCCCGGCAAAAAAAAATCTGTTCCATCTGCACTGCACAGGTCCAATCGTATTGCAAGCTAGAAGAACAACATCTTATTTTTCGCTTGGGGCCCTAGCAGTCTTCACAACTCTACATCTTCAATAATATTCGAACCTCAACGCCACGTTTCATGTCCTGTATACGCCCAGTCAATACATGGTTTGGTTTCAAAAAAGCCAGTTATTTGTTAACTACGTATTTTCCCCATTATCTGCTTCACTTTTCCCAGCTTATTTTCGTCAACATATTTTCATAAGTCTTACTCTTTGTGCTCCATCTCTACTTAATCACTAATTGCTTTCCCTTTCCCCAACCCCTCATCCCTGTCTTCAGCATATATTCCGAATTTTCCTGGCTGCTATCACTCCTGATTGAGGATAACTGGATCCAAGTAATGCCTTTACTTTCAGTTCGCGGATGCTGTTAAACCTACCGTGTTTCTAAGATAATTTCACCACGTGCTGATGTTTCTGGTGTTCCCTCATTTGATACTCTCTCTCTCTGCTGATGTTCCTCGTGGTCTCTTACTTTACACTAAATAGCATCAGCATTTCGCTGTTCCAGTAAAACTTGGCACGACAGGAGCCATCAGAGCAGATGAGACTGGGTCCTCCCTTTTCTTTCGAGAGAGCAATCCCATGTCTCATTATCTCCCTCACTCTACTTGGAAACACTCTCTGTTTAAACGTTCCAAACCTATATCTCCAACCGCTCCTCCTTTCTCTTCAAATGGTGGGATGTTTTTATACATGGGACGTTGTTGCTAATGTGGTCATAGTGTGAACGACATGTTAGTGTTGATCATCCATCACCTGATCTGATTTTACAAATTTGCTGCCAATTGAATTCTAGACTCGACTTTCATATTGTGCTTTGTAATAGTCTCTGGCGTGGGTTTTCATATTTCTTCATAATCTTCATGTCATTATCTAGCCTTAGGCTGTTCTGTGATGGATCTTATCTGTCTGCCTTCCTGTCTGTTACTGCCACACTTGATTTGTGGGGTGAGGGCATTGCTGACATGACAGATGACAGTATTTGTTGCCTGTCCCTAGTTGTCCTTCAATTTCCATAGGGAATTCTCATTGCTGGTTTATGTTTTTTTTTGCCAGTTTTGCACTCATTGTTTTTACAGATATTCGTCCTGGTTTTTTGGCTCCATATTTACTGGTTCTGCTAATTTATCTCTTGATGCTCATTTTGTACTTTTGATCTCTAATGATGTTATATAATCACAGAGTTATAGTGACGTAGAGCACAGAAACACACCCTTCAGTGCAACTCGTCCATGCGGACCAGATATCCTCAACTAATCCAATCCCATTTGCCAGCACTTGGCATTTACCTTGAAACCTTTCAGGTTGAAACACACATCCTGATGTCTTTTTAATATTGTAATTGTGCCAGACTCCACTCCTTCCTCTGGCAGCTCATTCCATGCATGGAGAAGGAAAACGCACAAAACACCTCCTTCACCGTCATATGTACCTACGACTCCGCTTTCAAAGAAATATGAACCTGAAATCCAAGGTCTCTTTGTTCAACAACACTCACATTCTCTGGGAATTTCACTGACTCCTCACACTCTCTGCATATGTTCAATTTTGCCCCTCCATTTATATATCTCTGTCTCTTCTGATTTTCTTATTTGGCCCCCATTTTACTGTCAGTCTGATGGTTCTGGTGTTCCCTCTTTTGACACACTCTCTCTCTGCTGATGTTCCTCATGGTCTCTTACTTTACACTTAATAGCATCAGCATTTCGCTGTTATAGGAAAACTTGTCACGACAGGAACCAACAGAGCAGATGGGACTGGGTCCTCCCCTTTTCTTTCTAGAGGCAATCACATGCCTCATTATCTCCCTCACTCTACTTGGAAACATTGTCTGTTTAAGTGCTCCAAACCTACATCTCCAACCGCTCCCCCTTTCTCTTCAAATTGTTGGGGTGTGAAGACACTTTATGCCTTGCTGTGCAGAGAACTCTCTCTGTAATGTCTCTATCTGTCAAACACTGTGATCCCCTTTCGTACTGCTTTGAACAGATTCATATATTACATTCATAGCAATCTTCAAATGCATTAGATTTTCGATGCCCGTTGTCCTCATTTCCTTTAGATTCCTCCTCATACGTTTTTCTGTAACTTTTCACACTGCATCTAATTTTTTTTTGTTTATGAAATATTTATTTTCTGCAAGCCCATCAAAGTTTATCCCCTATCAAAGATCATGTATCTTGTCTCAAAAGCTTTAAATTTTCCGATTTTTCCCTTTTGCCCAAGTAACTAAGTGTTACAATCCTCTGCAACTTTAAATGTTTCACTCTTCATGCTAAACTGAACTGTCAAGAGTATCCCCATAGTTCGTGTACCTAGAATGGGTGTGGCACCGGCTCAAGACTAAGTTGACAAGATGGCCTCTTGGGCTTTATTTTTAGTGAACAGAAGATGGCCAAACATGTGCGACAGTTACGTATAGCAGATCCTCTCAACTAAAATTGTAATCTCTGCATATTATATACTGGACAAAATGAGATTACCTGCAGGAAGAATAATTCGGGAAATTATTCAAGATTTCTCGAAAAAAAAAGTTCTGATCACAAACATATGAATAAGGGATATTTTTGTAGCGCCTAATTTAGTCACATTCCCAAGTTGTCTCTTTAGTAGCAAAAAGAAGGTCCGATTCTCCCTGCTGAAGGGCTGACGTAAATGTAAATTGCAAAGGCAAATATCATATTAGCGTGAAAAGGTTAGTTACATTCCTTGTACAAATGCTTATAGGCAATATAAATGCCAAATGTACGATTAGGGATAATAAACAATAAATGGTGCAAACATGAGCTCCAAAAACAAACCATGTTCACAGGAGAAATTTTGTAAAAAAAGAGAACTCACGATGGAGATTGATAAACAATTGAAACTAAAATACAGAAATAGACATTTGAACAGATTACAAATATCAAGGGATAAGTGTCAGAGACAGCCTAAGATGTGACTATATTTGAGGAATCTAAACCAGCTTCATGTAATGGCTTGGTAAAAATCGGCCTCAGTGAAATTCAAACAAATATTTAATTAGCAATGCAAATTATTCAATGTTAAAAAAGTAAAGATTATTTAAAAGCTGAAATTTTAGTTCAAAATACACTCACAACATATAAATAACAGGGATCGTAAGCTGCAGTTGCAAGGTAGAAAAACTGTGGTTTGAGTTCTCAGGCTGACGTGAGACAGGGGATTTACTTAAATTGTCACGTTTGTCACAGTAGCATGATAACACAGTAGATTTTAAAAACTTAATAAGAATTGTTTGAGATTAATATCCTTCCTAATCTGTCAAAAGAAAGTCAATGCAGAACTTATGAAGTGTTCTTAGTGAAAAGCATTTATTTAAGTCATTGGTAAGTGATGCAATGTAGCTGGCAAATAACCATAAAAAAACAAAACTGTAAGAAACATTGTAAGATATAAAAACAAATGATTCAGGTATCACATTGAGGTCATGAGAGTATGGGAGGACTACAGGCTGTCCATCGGGTTGCCCATCATTGGTTGTGTGCTTACTGAATTGGACCTATAGATTAGGGGAATGTGGCTAACAATGACGACAATGTTACATGGAATTAATAAAATGAGAAAGGTTTAAAATTTTGCATTTGACTGGTGAAATGGCTGCACTGAGGCCGGTATCCTGCCACCAAAACAACATTTATTTACTTGTGTACAATACACTGACTGTGGTCAGCCAGCTTGGAGTCAGTCCCCTGAACTGAGAAGATTCTATATACTGTTTCTCCTGACCTACTTGCCTACCGATCTACCTATGTACCTACCTGCTTACCTACATACCTACCTACCAACCACCTGCCTGCCTACCTGCCTACCTGCCTATCTACCTAACTACCTACCTGCCTACCTACTTACCTGACTGCCTGCCTGCCTCCCTGTCTGCTTGCCTACCTTTCTATCTATCTATCTATCTATCTATCTATCTATCTATCTATCTATCTATCTATCTATCTATCTATCTATCTATCTATCTATCTATCTATCTATCTATCTATGGTGTGTTTGATAATTTTGTTATTCCCACACTATTGTCTCGCTTTTGTTACGTCCGTACTGCCCTATTTTGGGCCTTGTGTTTTACAGTTTCACTTGTCACATGAGTGCTTTCATTGTGGTGAAATTATTGAATTAAGTCTTTTGGACATAATGTCTCACAGACTCCCAGCACTTATACACATACAACAAGTAGTACAAACAGAGCATTATTTCTTATTTTCCCCATAACAGCACTGTGTGTTGTCACTTCTTTTCAACTATCGGACAATTGACCTCTCTTTTCTTTTTTCCCTGTTGTCATCTGAGCAGCTCTTCCTCTTACTTTCATGAACTATTCCTAATTCTTCTCTTGTATGGCACCCGCTTTCTGAAATGGAGCCAGTCACAAAAGTCCGAAAATTACTGCGAGTATCCTTAATGTGTTCCTCTCACTGCTGGGATTGTAGCCGTTCAGAACCATACAGTTGTCTCAATGTGCTCTGAGGTACGTTGTGACATGTGCAAGTGGTCTGTATATGTTTTAACAGACTCATTATTCTCCAGTTCTTGTCACTGGTTTTGGATGATCTCTGACGTGCCCGCCCTTATATCTACTTTCTAATCCCTTGTGCTATCTCTCCTGATGTTCAGGCCACTTTCCAGATTTTTCTTTCAATACGTAACAGGCACATTATTGTATCACTGCTGCTCTGTCCTACCCTATTTGCATCTATCTAGCTCTGCGGCCTTTCGCTACATAATTTGGCTGCCTCTGTTAATCTCAGAGAAACAACTATCTATTGTATTCTGACCGCTTATCCAAGCTCATGGGTTGCATTTCATAATTTACTTATTTTATTTAAGTCCAGATTGAAATCGATGGCAAATTATGTCCATTTCTCAATAATGTGATACACTTTAACTGATAGTCTTTTTAATGCAATAATTCGTTTGCACATCTCTGTACCCATTTAAAAAAAACTTTATTCACAGCCTTATTCTCCTTTTTTTCGCTTGCACTTTTGAATCTGATAGCTGTTGTGATCCTTTCATGGGGAAAATATAGTCTCTCCAAATGTGTTTCCGATATTGGTGGCCATAGCAGTGGCAGACCTTCTGGTCATTATCCTGAATGCAATATTGAGGCATATTCCGCAGACTTTCCAAGATGAATTTTATCACCAAAGTGTAATATTTACGCAGTCCTAAATTATACAGCGACTGATTGTCCTGTCTGGTTCACTGTGGCTTTTACTTTTGATCGATATGCGGCAATGTGTTGTCAGGAGTTTAAATTTAAATATTCTACTGAGAAAACTGCGGGTTTGGTGCTTGGAACAGTAATTGCTGTGTGTTGTATAAAGAATAGTTTTTGTTATTTTATGTTCACAGATCAATATATTTTGTCAAACATTATTACATTTTGTCTTGTAACATCCACCAATGAGATATCAGATTGATGCATAATGATTGAGTTCCTTCATCATTTGGAACCCCAGGGGTGCCATTCATTCTGATTCTGCTGCTGAGTATTTTTACTATCAGGCACATTATCAGGACAAACAGAACACGGAGATGACTTCGGGCTCAGGGCAGTGTGAAAGTCCCAAAGCTCCAGACATGGTAAATTGGAGGAAATCTATGCTTTTAATGTTTGTGCTTTCCATAAATTTCATCATTTTATGGTCAATACTGAGGATGTATTCCATATGGAGAAAAATGTTGTACTTTGGAAATGTGAAGATTTTTCTCTGCGGTGTTGTTCAGGTATTGGGTTCCATGCTGCAGCTCTTGAGTTGCTGCACAGTTACTTTCATTTATGCAGTGACGCAGACAAAGTTCAGAGAGCAGTTTAAAATTTGTTTATTTGTCTGGTTACTACAGTTTTTCAGATCATTACATAATAATATTTTAGCGCTAAGGGAACCTAGCAACGTTGTGTTTAATTTCACATCTCCAGTTCATCAAACGACCTCTACTTATGTCTGAAGTGATGTCGTGCATTCTTCACCTTGTTAAAATTCACTGTGAGAATGGAGCAGGACCACCACAGGTCGTCTTATAAGTATGATAAATGTAACTTTTCGCAGAGTGATGTAAAATAATTGCGTTCATTTAAAGAAGGAGGCATACGGTATAATCTGAGCCTCATTCCTGGTCAAGGGCTTAGACATGAAAGCATCCTGCTTCTTGGATGCTGCCTGACCAGCTCTGCTTTTCCAGCACCACGTTCATCGACTCTGGTCTCCAGCATCTGCAATGCTCACTTTCATCTGGATTGCAGTATAACCGCGGATGCAAGCTGAAATATTTGCTGCGCAACACATATCAACCAAGGTTTTGCCTTTGGGATCACAGAAGAAAACGTTATCATTATTTGGGCTAGTTAAGAGGGAAAATTGTTCGCACACTCTCTTTAATTCACACTGAAGGGCTGTCTACAATTTTATTTTGTGCTCTGAATCTACCTTTAATCTGATGATATAATGTTATTCTAGAAATATAAATTTCTCTACATTCCTTGCATTTCACCCCTTTTAACATACCAGACTGTTTAAAACTTGGTATTGAGCTGTCGCAATTTGAGGTAGAAGCATCTCTTGCACGCATTGTCGATTTGATCTGTCAGTGCGTCTTTCTGCCATTCTAGGCGTGCTGAGTGTGGGACTGCCACAGTGCTCACCAGGTACTTTTACCACACCTAGGCTTGATTTCTCCAGCGTTTCATTCTATTTCACACGTAATGTTTCCCATTCCTTAAACTCACATTTGGTATTCTCTTGAAATAGCATAAACTTCAGAACTTGAACAACTTTGACAACTCGAACTCCCCTCATTCTACAGCAGTGAGTTCGCGCTGGGAAGAGGTTTTTCAGTTTCTCTGTGCAGGGGAGGGGATTGACTGAGGCAGGGAAAATGCTAAAATGCCGTTGAGTTCCTGAATAAGTGCAATGATGAAAGTTGTATCATTGATATAAATATCATCTTTGGAAGTTGATTTTATGATGGAGGCAATGAATGCTGGTCAGTTTTTCAGAAGATTTTCTTGAAAATGAAGCTCGAGTTCTTTTGCAATATTGACCTTCTTCCAGCATTGCTCAGAATATAAGTGCCTCATTGCAGTCCTGTGTGGAATTAATGCGAAATTGTTTTGATTCTGTTGTTTACAACACGTGGGCGAACATTGAAGCACATTATGTTGTTTTCAGTTCATAAACCTAAGCATTGCAAATTATTTGTTTGGTCTGAACGTGATCTGACTGGGTTGAAGATTAGGTTTATTCGCTCTACTCCACGGTGCTCAGTAGAATTCATTGAAAATCTTCACTTCACTAGAACAGCATAGTTTGTGTAACTTCCCAACTTCGAGAGTTGATTTGAGCTCTGAAGGCTATTAGAATCAGACAACGTTTAAAATCGAAATCTTAAGAATATTCATGAATAGCCCTTAGTTCACAGGAAATGTATAGGAAATCAGTTCAGCCACAACTTACTGACTTGATATTGAGATTTGATTTCTCTGGATTTTTTTTTAATTGATGCTGTCCTGCAGATAAATCAGTTAATTGGGAAGGCTATTGGAAAGTTGGCCCTTAATTTGAGTGGTTTGGAGTATAAGAGGGGTGAAATCTTATCACAACGTCTAAGGTGCTGTGCGACGATAACTCAAGTACTGTGAGCAGTTCCAACCACTTATGTAAGAACATCAATAATTTCATGCAGGCAGTTCGAAGAAAGTTCTCAAAGATGATCTTGTTATGATAGGATTGTCTTGTGAGCTGGGACTTCACTCGCGGAAGTTTTGAATAATTGGAAATAATGTGACTAAAACATATGAGATTCGCATGTGGCATCGAAGGGTAAATGCTGAGAGGATTTAAATGGAATAGTCTTGGTGTCAGAGGACATTCTCTCAGGGAATGGGGCCGCTAATTAAGGCTGACATTAGGAGGAATTTCTACTGCCGGGGGGTCGTGGTTATAAATCCTTGCAACTCCTTCCCTCGGAGAGTTGTGGGACCAATATCCTTGTGTATTTTGAAGGCTGAGATAGATAGATTCCTGATCAAGCTAATGTGACAAATGCAGGATAGTGGACATGAAGATTGTCGGACTAGGTATGATCGGTTGTGTAAATGACGATAAACAATGGGGTCAGCATCGATCTTTGTGTCACACTGCTGGTTGCAGGCCTCCAGTCGGAAAATCAAGCACCCACAATCACCCTCTTTCTTCTTCCTTCCAGCCAGTACTTTAGTCAAGTGGCCCGTTCTCCCTGTGTTCCGTGTGATCTCACCTTGCTAGCCAGTCTAGCACGTGGAACCCTTTCGAACGCCCTACTGAAGTCCTGTGGATAACGCCCACCGCTCTGCCCTCATCCATCCTTCTTGTTAGTTCTTCAAAAAAAGTCCACGTCAGTGAGACACGTTTTCCCATGTACAGAGCCTTATTCACTATACTAATCAGTCCTTGCCTTTCTAAATAGATATAAATCCCGTCCTTCTGGATTTCCTGCAACAACTTGTCCACCACTGATATCAGGCTCATTGGTCTATAGATCTCTGGTATTTACTTACCACCTTTCTTTAATAGTGGCACCACGTTAGCCAACGTCCATTCTTCCAACACCTCACCTGTGACTATGAATGATGCCCATATCTCAGCAATTGACCCAGCAATCACTTCACTAGCTTCCCACAACGTTTCAGGTTACACCTGATTAGGTCCTGGAGATAAAACACCTTTAAACATTTTAATAGTTCCAGCACCACCTTCACTTTAACAATAATTGGAGTTATTTCCCCAAGTTCCATACCGCCATATTATTCTCCACACTAAACACTGATGCGGAACAATTCTTTAGTATCTCCCCAATCTACTGCAGTTCGACACATCGGATGCCTTCATGATCTTTGAAGGGTCCTATTCTCTCCCTAGATACCTTTTTTTTCATAACGTGTTTGTAGAATCTATTTGGATTATCCTTAACCCTATTTCCCAAAGCTATCTCATATCACCGTTTTGCTCTACTGATTTCCTTCTTCAGCAAGCACTGAAGGCAATTATAATCGTCTGAGGATTCGCTCGATCTCTGCTGTCTATACCTAACCTTATGCTTCCTTCTTTTCCTTGTATAAAACCTCAATTTCTCTAGCCATCAAGGATTCCGCACAAGTACCTGCACCTTAGTGTTTACTTTCAGTGACTGGTGTATATGGACACCCATTCATTATACCCACACCCCTCCTTCCCCAATCTGTTGCCATGCAGAATTCAGTCTTCTTTTTTTCTCCTGAAGTGAATAATTTGACATGTATGCACACTATATTTTTTTCTGTCATGCATTTACACACTCACTCAACTTGTCCGATTTAGATTGAATCATTTCTACGTCTTCCTCACAATTCACCCTCCCCTCCAGCTTTGCACCATAACACATGTCACAGTTAAAGTGTGAAAATCTCATTCACAATACACATTAGTGTTTAAGTGAAGCTCAACGCCTTCACTGTAAGAGCATAAATTAACACATTGACAGTGAACAAAGCAAAGTTATTAAAACAGGAAAGAAGAGCAGGCACAAATTAAACCAGATTTCCAAAATACTGACAAGTAGTTATAAAATGAAAGGTATAGCGACAAGCAAGGTCAGAGCAATGATTGCTCACTTGTAAAAATGATTGCAAGATAGGGTATGGAAATACACGTGTCGCCAAAGAGAAATAAGAGCATAGAAGCAGAAGTCGACCATTTAGCCCATTATGTTTGCTATATAGTGAGCAATTTTGTACACAGATCTCTGAAAGTTGCCACCCAGGTAAATAGTGCTGTGAAGAAGGCATATGGTGTACTGGGCTTTATTGGTAGAGGAATTGAGTTCCGGAGTCCTGAGGTCATGTTGCAGTTGTATAAGACTCTGGTGCGGCCGCATCTGGAGTATTGTGTGCAGTTTTGGTCGCCATACTGTAGGAAGGATGTGGAGGCATTGGAACGAGTGCAGAGGAGGTTTACCAGGATGTTGCCTTGGTATGGTAGGAAGATCGTATGAGGAAAGGCTGAGGCACTTGGGGCTGTTCTCATTGGAGAAAAGAAGGTTTAGGGGAGATATGATAGAGGTGTACAAGATGATTAGGGGTTTAGATAGGGTAGACACTGAGAACCTTTTTCCGCTAATGGAGTCAGCTGTTACTAGGGGACACAGCTTTAAATTAAGGGGTGGTAGGTATAGGACAGATGTTAGGGGTAGATTCTTTACTCAGCGGGTTGTGAGTTCATGGAATGCCCTGCCAGTAGCAGTGGTGAACTCTCCCTCTTTATGGTCATTTAAGCGGGCATTGGATAAGCATATGGAGGTTATTGGGCTAGTGTAGGTTAGGTAGGCTTTGGTCGGCACAACATTGAGGGCCGAAGGGCCTGTACTGCGCTGCATTTTTCTATGTTCTATGTTCTATATCTGGTACTCCTCACCTCTTCGTTCCTGCATTCTTCCCTTAATTTTCTCACTGATTAAAACTTATCAACGTTGAATACACTTAACTCATACGACTGCCCTCTGTGGTAAATGTTTCCACAGAAGTGTTACTCTTGGAGAATAGATTTCTGCTCACCTTTACCTTAAATGTGTAATCCCTTATTCTGTGTTCATGTCCTTTAATCCTAGATTCTCCCACAAGAGGAATTCAGCTTTCCCAGTTCCCAAAAATTTGCCCAGTCCCCTTTGAATCCTGTATATTACGAAAGGTCACCTCTTAATCAAAGATTGCGAAACAGTCACATCAAAACCTGACAAAGCTACATAGAAAAGACACATTGCACATTACCGGTTGAGAAATAGATCAAAACTAAACTTGTCAAACTCTGAAATCCAACCCCTAAACGTGTCAGGTCCAAAGAGGAAGTGTAAGGTCCTATTCGAAAGTACCCTTAAGTAATAAATCCCGTTAATGTTTGATGCAAAATATCAAAAATGAGATTAGGAGATTTAAAATATAACCTCGTCTATTGTAGGTATGTTAAACAGAAGCTAGGAGCAGGAGTAGAGCATTCGACCCGTTTGACCTGCTCAGCCATTCAACATGATCATGGCAGTTTTCACTTTCTCGCTGTAACTTGGGATGACTTTAAAAACTGAAGATTTATTGAAAAACTCGGCCTCACATCCTTCTGTGGTAGACAATTCCACAAGTTGAAACATCTGCTGCGTTATAATCTGTTCCTGAAATCAGTGCTTAATGTTCCATCCCGTAAGTTGAAACTGGACCCGGGTTCTCAACTCCCCAACAAGGGAAAATATCCTGCCTGCTAGCAAGAACGCAACCACTGTTTAGGTGTTTGAGTTTGACCAAAGCTGCTGAATGACCCAAAGTGCCTTTTCCTGTACTACAGATTTCTCTGACTCTAAATCCCGCATACATTTACAAAGCAACACGCATGGTATATGCCTCATCCACATTATTGAAGATGAAATTTCAGAGTGAAACATGCATCCATGTTCTGCAGTTTGCCAGATGGGGAAGAAACCCAGGTGACAATAAAACAAACTGGCAGGCAGAAAGTGCGAGATGCAGAGGCAAACCTATACTTGCATGTGGAAGATCTGTCAGACCCAGGAAAAAACAATACTTGCTGACAAAGCAACAGATGGAGAGAAAAGATGTTCATGAAAGGTTTAGGATCAGCTAGATGTGGAACAAAAGCATTAACTACACCAGAGTAACTTGAAGCGACAATCGATTGGAGATGCTTCGGCATTCGTTTCCAGACATTGGACGTTTTGCACCAGATCCGATTGTGGCACTCAGATCATGAGGTGTCTGGACAGACGAGAAAAAGACAAACATGGTCAGTAAATGCTGCACAATGTCAGCAAACGTGCAAATTCTGTGGAGAGAAGACAGAGTTAGCATTTTGATTTCAGCATTCCTGTCTGACGAAGGGACAATGAACTATGAACAATCGTTCTGTTTTCTCGCCACAGATGTTGTCAGACCTGCTGACAATCTCAAGCAACTGCAGTTCTTGTTTATTTCAGATCTCCAGTATTCTTTGCTTTTTTCAGGACGAGACAATTTCTACTAATTTGCAAACGTTTTCAAATTGCGTAGCAAGTTCAGATAAAAAGCAAAACCTTCAAAAGTGATATTACAGGTCTGACCATTTAAATAATCTCCGATGTGTGCTCACTCGCTATTGCAAATCATGTTGAAAGAAACATTGAAGCGCTGTCCTCACTCAGAGCAAGTAAACGGTGATAATTTGCCACCTGAGATGTGGACCTGAATTTCTTTCCACATGAATCATAGTCCTCAGTTTCTTCTCACTACGAATTGTGATGTTAAATATCCCAAACATTCAAGAGATTGAGGGAGCCGACCTGAGTCTGGTGGCCCTCACCAAGTAAGGTGCTAGAAAAACTGAATGGCCTTGAAGGTGGATAAATCATCTGTAAAAGATGGACTGCACCCCGGATTCCTAAGGGAGACAGCTGAAGAGGGTGTTAGTAGTGATTTTTCAGTAATCACTAGAATCATGAAGGGACAGAAGGACTGAAAAATTGCTAACTTGACACCCCTATTTACGAGTGATTAGGACAGACAACAGAATGTTACAGATCAATTAGCATAACCTATGTCGTGTCTAAGATCTTGGAATCCGTTGTAAAGTATGATATTTCTGAATACTGGAAGTGTATGGTAAAATAAGACAAAGTCAGCATGGTTTCATCAATGTTAGTTCATGACTCTCAAATCTGCTAAAATCCTTTGAGGAAGTAGTGAGCAAGTTAGACCAAGAAGAGCCAATGCATGTTATCTATTTGCACTTCAAGACAAGGCGCCAAAAAGGAGGGCACTGAGTAAGAGAATGGCCCATCCTGCCAGACGTAAGGTGCTGGCATGGATAGAAGCTTGTCTGTCTGGGCAAAAAAGGCAAACACTGGAGATAAAACGCCCTTCTAAGGATGGCAGCCGATGACAAGTGGCGTACTGCACGGCTCAGTTTCGGGACACAACTTTTCACTTTGTACATTAATGATATAAATGAAAGTACTGAGGGTATCCTGGCTATGTTTGCAGATAATACAACGATAGAAAGGGGTGAAGGCAGCACCGACAATGTGGGCACCCTGCAGAAAGATTTAGACAAGTTAGGAGAATGGAAAAAGAAGTTGCAGGAGTACAGCATGTAAAAGTGTGAGCTCATATACATTGCTGGGAAGAATAGTGGCATGGGCTGTTTTCTAAGTGGAGATACAATTCAGAAAGAGACTTGGCAGTTCTAGTCCAGGATACGTAGTCATGATCTAATGGTAGAATGGGTTGCAGGGGGTGAATCTCCATCTTGTTTTGCCATACGTTTATCCGGGAGTACAGTTCAGTCACAATCATATTGGTAATCTATACTACTTTGTGTGGATGCTACTTCAAAACTATCCCATCTATGAAAGAGTCAGCATTTAAAGGTTGGCTGATCTGTGGGCAGAAGTAGCATGGCTTGCTGACAGTTGAATTGATTGAACAGTCTGAAGCTTTGAGAATGAGTTGGCTAGAAATCATAATTTTGATGTTGCTACAGACTCATGTACTGCTTCGAAAGCTGGGAAGTGCCCTTTCCATTAGAACATAGAACATAGAACAATACAGCGCAGCACAGGCCCCTCAGCCCTCGAATTTGCGCCGACCCGTGAACGATTTTTAGCTCGTCCCCCTCAACTATCCCAAAATCATTCATGTGCTTATCTAAGGATAGTGTAAATCTCCCTAATGTGGCTGATTTGACTACATTAGCAGGTAGGGCATGGCAAGCCCTTACCACTCTCTGTGTAAAGAACCTGCCTCTGAAATCTGTCTTAAATCTATCACCCCTCAACTTATAGTTATGCACCCTCATATAAGCTGACGTCATCATCCTTGGAAAAACACTTTTACTGTCTACCCTATCTATTCCTCTGATCATCTTTTGTCTCTATCAAATCCACTCTTGGTGTTCTTCTTTCCAATGAGAACAGACCCAATTCCCTCAGCCTATCCTCATAAGACCTTCCCTGTAGATCAGGCAACATCCTGGTAAATCTCCTCTGCACCTTTCCCAATGCTTCCACATCCTTCCGAAATATAGGGACCAGAACTGTACACAATATTCCAAGTGTGACCGCACCAGCGTTTTGTATATTTGCAGAATGATATTGCGGCTCCAGAACTCAATCCCTCTATGAATGAAACCGAACAGACTGTATGCCTTCTTAACAGTACTATCCCCCTGGGAGGCAACTTTCAGGGATCTATGTACATGGACTCCAAGATCCCTCTGCACATCCACAATACCAAGATCTTTCCATTGACCAACTACTCTGCCTTCCTGTTATTCTTCCCAAAGTGCATGACCTCACATTTAGCTGCACTGAACTCCATTTGCCACTTCTCAGCCCAATTCTGCAATTTATCCAAGTCCCCCAGCAACCTGTAATATTCTTCCAAACTGTCCACTACTCCACTGACTTTCCTGTCGTCTGCAAATTTATTAATCCATCCACCTATGTCTGCGTCTAAGTCATTTATAGATATGACAAACAGCAGTGGTCCCAAAACAGACCCTTGTGGCACACCACTCATAACCGGACTCCAGGCTGAATAGTTTCCATCAACAACCACTCGCTGCCTTCTTTCAGAAAGCCAGTTTCTATCCAAACTGATAAATCATCCTTAATCCCTTGCCTCTGCATTTTCTCCAACAGTCTACCATGTGGAACCTTATTAAATGGTTTACTGAAGTCCATGTATAATATGTCAGCTGACCTACCCTCATCTACATGCTTGGTTCCCTTCTCAAAAAAACTCAATGCAGTTTATGAGAATGACCTGCCCTTGCCGAAACCATGTTGACCAACTGAAATCAAATTGTTGCTTGCTAGATGATTATAAATCTTATCTCTTATCATCCTTTCCCAAACCGTTCCTACAATAGAAGTAAGGCTCACTGTTGTATAATTGCCTGGGTGTTCTCTACTGCCATTCTTGAACAAGGGCACAACATTTGTAATCCTCCAGTTCTTTGGTTTTAATCATGGAGAGAATGACGACTCATATATCAAAGCCAAACGCTCTGCAATCTTCTCCCTAGCTTTCCAGAGAATCCTCGCATAAATCCCATCCGGCCCAGGGAACTTGTCTACTTTCACTCCTTCTAGAATTGATAACATCTGTTCATAACTAACCTCGATCCTTTGTAGTCTAATATCTCGTGCCTCATTCTTCTGTAGAATATTCTTACTTTCCTGACTGAAAAGTGACGAGTAACGTTCATTTAGCACCTCTCCGATCTCCATAGGGTGTACACTCAACTTCCCACTTCTTTCTTTGACTGGTCCTATTCCTACCCTAATCATACTTTCATTCCTCACAGACCTATAGAAAGCTTTAGGGTTTTCCTCTATTCTATTTGCTAAAGACTGCTCGTGTCCTCTCTTTGCTCTTCTTAACTCTCTCTTTAAATCCTTCCTAGCTGATCTTTAACACTCCATCTCCTCATCTGAACTATCTTGCCTCATTAACACATAAGCCTCTTTCTTCTACTAAACAAGAGACGCAATTTCTGTACTAAACCACGGTTCTCCTGCCTTATCACTTCCTCCCTGCCTGACAGGGTTATACCTATCAAGAACACGCAATATCTGTTCCTTAAACCAAATTCACATGTCCATCGTCTGCATCCCCTGCATTTTGCTACCCCATTCTATGCATCCTAATTCTTGCATAATCGCCTTGTAATTGCTCTCGCCCATCCATATCTCTTGACCTGTGGCATGTACCTATCTTTTTCCATCGCTAAGCTAAACGTAACTGAATTATGGTCACTTCCTTCAAAGTGCTCACCTACAACTAAATCAAACACCTGGCCTGGTTCATTACCAAACACCAGATCCAGTGTGGCCTACCCTTTTGTCGGACCTTCGACATACTTTGTCAGGAAATCCTCCTGTACACATTGGATAAAAACTGATCCATCCGACGTACTAGAATAATAGCATTTCCAGTCAATGTTAGGGAAGTAAAAGCCCCCAAGATGACCACCCTACTTCTTTCACTCCTACCCAGAATAAGTTTGCTAATCCTCTCTTCCACCTTCCTGGAACTCTGTGGAGGCCTATTAGAAACTCCAAGAAGTGTGGCCTCTCCTCTCCTGTTTCTCAGCTCAACCCACACTACCTCAGTCGGAAATAACGGCCCTGACCTAAACGTTTCAGTAGAATCTGTCTACAAGGGTGGTGCCAGAGGATTGGACAACAGTTAATGTGGAGGAATTTAACAGGAAAATGTAGACCAGTGAGTATAAGATCAGTGTCATGGAAACTATTGGAGAAAATACGGAAAACGAAAATTCATCCACATTTAGAGAAACAATGATTGATCAGGGATTGTCATCATGAATCCATCAGAGAGAAATCATGCCTAATGAGAATTTCTTTTATATAGATTTTCAACAAGGCCTTTGACAAAACCCCAGAAGAGAAGCTGATAAATGAAACCGAATCTGACGGTATCATGGATAACTTAACAAGTTAAATCCAAAATTGTTGTTATAGCAGGAGACAGACAGTGTTGGCGTTGTGTGATTCGCGACGAGTGTTCGGCAGTGTACCAGATGGATCTATCCAGTGTTCCATATTATTTCTTGCATTCATAACTGATGTAGATGTGAGTGTGGAAGGGGGAGGAGGGATGCAGCGGGAGTGTGATAAGTAAGCTTGCGATTCACACAAAGATTGGTTGCGTGGTTGGCAGTGAGGAGAAAGGTCTTATGTTATACGAAGTTATGCGTGTGGATTTTCCCAACGAGTTTCTTAAGATTCTCCATGGTAGGGCCTTTCAGAAAGTAAGAACGCATGGGCCACAGGACATTTAGATTTCTGAATACAGCATTAGCTGGTCCATAGAAGACATAGTCTGGTAGGAGGTGGAACGTATGCAATCTGTCGATCGGTGACCTGTGGTGGTCTGCAAGGACCTGCTCTGGGACATCTGCTCTTTGTGATTTTTTATAAATTATTTGGATAAGGAAGTGGAAGGATGGTTCAGTAAGTTTGCTGATGACACGAAGTTTGAGGTAGTTGTGGATGGTATGGAATGTTCTTGCAGGTTGCAACAGGACATTGACACGGTGCAGAGATGGGCAGAGAAGCGGCGGATAGATTTCAAACTGGAAAAGCGTGTGAAGTGATTCATTTTGGAAGGTTGAATTTGAATGCAGAAAACAGGGTTAAAGGAAGTATTCTTGGCAGTGTAGAGGAGTAGAGTGATCTTGGGGTCAACGTTCATAGATCCCTCAAAGTTGCCAACCAAGTTGATTGGTTGGTTAAGAAAGCAAATGGTGTGTTGGCTTTCATTAGCAGTGGGGATTATGTTGAAAAACCACAAGGTTATGCGGCAGCTCTGCAACGCTCTAGCGAGACCACACTTGGAATATTGTGTTCAGTTCTGGTTGCCTCATGATATGAAGGATGTTGAAGCTTTAGAGAGGGCGCTGAGGAGATTTACCGGGATGGAGCCTAGACTGAAGGACACAGCTTATGAAGAAGGTTTGGGAGAGCTAGGGATTCTCTTTGGAGCGAAGAATTTTGAGAGGTGAGTTGATGGAGGTGTACAAAATGATAAGAGGCACAGGTAGAGTGGATAGCCAGAAAACAAAATCCCATGGTGGAAATGGATATCACGACAGGGCATAACTTTAAGATGATTTTTGGAAGGTTTTGGGGAGATATCAGAGGTAGGTTCTTTTCACAGAGTGTGGTATGTGCTTGGAATGCATTGCCAACGTTGGTAGTAGAGTCAGATAAGTTAGGGATATTTAAGCAACTCTTACAGGAGGACAAAAAGATGGCAGAACATTGAGGGCCGAAGGGACTATACTCCTCTGTACTGTTCTTGTTCTATTTTCTATAGCGTTCGAAAGGTCAGATGGGCAGATCAATGACAGATGGAATTTAAACCTGACTTCCAAAGTATATGCAGGGCAGCGAGTTCTGACGACAGGTGTCAATACTGGGAATGGCAATAGCACGCTGACTAGTGTACATAGGTTGTCAGTTGGGTAGCTGTAACATTGAAAAGGATCTGGATCTCCTGATGCACCACAGAGTGAAAGCAATATTACAGGAGGAGAAAGCAGTTAAGATAACAAATTTTATGTCAGCCTTTACTTCGAGAGGTCTTGAATACAAGAATCAGGGTGTCTTATTGCAGCTCTACTGGGTGAGACCCCATCTCCAATATTGTGCAACATTGTGTGCAGTTTTAGTCTCTTCACGCAATAAAGGACAAACCTGACACTGAGAGAGTGCCGCGAAAGATGACTGGACTGATCTCTGGGATGACAGGCTTGTTGTGAGAGTAGAGATTGATCGACTGGGCCTGTATTGCATGTGATTTAGGAATATGAATGGGGATCTCAATGAAATATGTAAAACTCTGACAGGGTGAGACACATTGGAAGCAGGGATGAAAATCCCCTGGCTAAGATGTCTAAAACAATGGCCCACAGTATTGAATACAGACATTTCAATCTGCATTGAGATGAGAATGAATGACTGCTCTCAGAGACCGGTGAACCTGGGGAATTTTCACCCAAACATGGCTGTGGAATCCAAGGAACTGAACATAAAAAAATGATTTTTTTTCAGACAGTATAAGGATAGGATAAAGCAGGACTATTGAGTGGTGATAGAGGATCAGACATCATTATACTGAATGGAGAGAAAAATGATGGACTGAAGAGAGTACTGCAGTTCCTATTTATATATGTTTTTCCATTTGTTGATCACACTAAGGGATGTGTACATTTATGGGAAGTGTACGTTGAGGAGATGTTAGGCCATGAACTCAAATGGGGAAGGCTCAATGCGTTGAATGGCATACTCATTGCCCAATGTTTCTGTGCAGTCTGTGAGAAAGCTCTGTAAGTGTTGCCACAGACTCTCATATGTTAGGAAGCAGGCCTCTGCAGCGTAAACAGGGCGTATTCCTTTTCCAATACCGACGCTTGTGCTGGATGTACTCTCTGGTTTTATCCTTTAAGACCTTGGAGTTTGATGCAATTGTCTGTCTTGCTTGGCCATTTCAGAGACCATTGAGTTTATCACATGTCTTTGTGCCTGGAGTCACTTTTAGGCCAGACCAGAAAAGCAGGGGAGTTTTGTTTCCTGAAAATACTTTGGAGAAACAAATGTGTGTTTACAATCAACATTGGCTTCATGGTCGCTATTACTAACAAAATATTTTAGATCTCGAGACTTTATTCATTGTTTTTAATTTCTGCCCCGTTGCCAGAACATTATCCTGATCTGGATTAGTAATCCAGTGGCATTTCCACAACAGCATCAGCTAAGCATGAGACCTATTAGAAACAGAACACGTCATTTCTGTGCTGCCTGACAGCTGTTGTCAAAAACAACTTCCACCAATTTGATTATTGTGGACTGAGGATGTGGTGTCGGTCAGATTATAATTGTTCCTCTGAGAGGACTGGACGTCGTTGTGTAATTTTTGACAGGTCAGTTAGATGTCAGAGTTGGAACTGGAATGAAATTTCTTCCACAGGGACATGGCTTGTTGTGCAGCACTCGTCTTGAGTCCTTTTGCAGGAATGGTGTCAGGTCCTATTGTCTTTGTTATATCTACTATGTTCAGCTGTATCTTGATGTTATGTGCAGCGAATCGAATTGTTTGAATCCGACATCTGCGATTGTGTGGGCATGATGAGAATGAGACGGATGATGCATTCAGCACTTCTGGTTGAGGATAGTGCAGATACTGCATCCTTGTCTTTGACACAGTTGTGCCAGCTTCTGTGCACAACGTATTTGTGCGTCCCTCTGTTTCTCTACCCGAACACGATTAAGAATAGTATAGTGTCAGTGATATCAGTCATATGTAGCATCAGAACCACTTATTAGGATGGGCAAATTGTAGAGTCCTGTCTTCCAGTGAGTTATTTAACAGCCCATTATCATTTATGATTGTATTTGTCTGTAATGCAGAACTTCGATCTAATCTGTTGGTACTTGGATCATTGTGTCTTCTGTATCAGATGCTATTCCTACTGTTTGGAATATAAGCAGTCAATTGCGGTAGCTTTAATGGATTGTCATCAGGTTTAGGTGCACATGGTTCTGATCCTGGCATTTTGATCCACACTCTTCACTGAATCCTAGATCAGATTGTTGATAATGATAGAGTAAGGGATTATCCTGGGTGAAAGGTTGCAGATTGTGATTCAATATAATTCTGTTTATGATGCTGCTGTGGTCCACAGCACCACAAGAATGCTCAGTTCGGAGCTGCAATTTCGGCAATGCAATTCTGCTCCCTCTCCCCCAATTCACATCGAGACCCATTCACCCATCAGCCCTGTACTCAGTGACCTGCTCTTGTTTCTGATGTGGTAATACTTCCATTTTATTATTCACATCCTGCTGGGTGTTCTCCCCATGCTGTCAATCGTCCAATTTGCCAAATTCCTCAAAACCGTTTAAAATATTAATCTCTATCTTTTCCCTTCAGTAGTGTCATCTTGTGATTTAAAGTGAATACCTCTCTTTATCTCTCTCTCTCCCTTTCTCTCTCTGACCATGATAAAGAACTCTACAGTGTCAGTAATGTCAACATTATGCAGTTTCAGAACCAATTATTTTTTGTACCTTGCATTATCACTCACTTCCCGTATATGGCACACCGTGTTGAACAAGGCATAGAAGCTGTTTTGACACATGAAGTGTCATTGAAATGTGTTCAAAACAGAATCTGTTGGCGAAATTAAGCAGGTCTAGCAGCATGTTGAGTGAAAGCAGAGTTAATGTTTCGAGAGCCGTGACCCTTCTTCAAAGCTCCCACTTCTTCCAACATATTTGTTTTTGTTAGAGACTTCCAGTGTCCACAGTACTTTGTTTTACTGAAAATGTTTCCTTACCTGTCTATTTCTGGAGAAACTCAACAGGTCTAGCAGCGTCTGTGGAGACAGGAAACAGGTTTAACATTTCAAGTCCAACGTGACACTTCGTCAGAATTGGTCAGAATTGGAAAAAGTGCTTTTTAATCCCGTCATAAAAGTAAATGAAGGGTGACTGGAAACAAAGGGTATGGTGGCCCAGTGCAAAAGACAAATTGGCTTTAGTTGTGGTCGAAGATAAATAGATGTAAAATGCATGCAAATTCTGGTGCGGGTGGGTGAAATGGATATTGGGGAAAATGTGAATGGGCACTACTGAGTGCAAGAGAAATAAGGCATAAATAAAATAATGTCATTCAGAATTCGGTGGGAGAATGTATGAAACATGGAAAACAGTGATATTAATCGGGCAGGCTGTGAAGTTATGAAATTGAATATTATGTCCTACAGGCTGTAACGTACCAAACTGTAAAGTGAAGTGTTACTCGAGCTTGGGTTGTGCTTCGTTTGAATAGTGCAGCAGCTCAGGATAGAAACCTTGGCATGAAAGCAAGGTAGGTTATTGGAATTGGCAGGACTGGGAAAGTACGGGTTATCCATACAGATAAAGTAGAAGTGTTCTTCAAAATAATCTCTGTTTTCTCTCTTCAATGTAAAGAAGACAGTAGTGTGACAAGCTCTGATTGGAGATTGGATCGAAAGAGTACACGTGAAACGCTGCTTCACCTCAAAAGTGTGTTTTGGATTGTTAAGCAATTTAAAAAAAAACGAGTCAAATATCTGGCGTTATTTCTTTTTCAATATAGACGATATGGCTACACGTTGGGAGATAGTCAGCAACAGCTGCAATGGTTTTTATTGAATTATTTTCTTCTATTTACTCAAAAGTTGCTCCCCACATCCTGGATAGGCAGGGATAGGCAGCAATTTGTTACATATGCACCTATCCGCTTCGAAACAGTTTCCTTTGTCTAAACCACACTTGCTAGTCTGCTCCTTGCAATAGCATCTGCAAATTTAATGCTTATGCTATAGTTTAAACACGCAATGTTCAATCTACTCCACAACTTTCTCGCTTTGGTGCACTTTACCTTTTTGTATAAATTCAAGGAACCATTAAGACTTCCGAACAACAGATTCAACTTGCCTGATCATTATAACTTCCTGTGGTCTGCATCTGTATCATTTTAAACTGGGGATGTTATATTTGGCAGCCATCTTGGATCCTCCCTGACTCCTGTCATTCTCGTAAGATCACTATCAAAACATCCACAATCTCTTCAGTTACCACCTTAGAAAAATAGGGTGCAGTCCATCTGTTTTTGGTTGATTTATGTACCTTCAGAACTTTCAGCTTCCCAAGCACCTTCTCCTTAGTGGTGGTAATTGCACTCACCTCTGCCCCCTGACATTTTTTAAAGTTCTGGGAGGCTGCTGGTGTCTTCCACTGTAAAGACTGATGCAAAGTAACTCTTCAACACCACTGACATTTCTTTGTTTCCTATTAGTACTCCAGCCCTATTTCCCAGCAATCTAATGTTTGCTCTTCATTCCCTCTCCTCACTTTTATTTATCTAAAATCATTTTTCAAAGTTTTACTATTTTATTAACAAGCTTACCATCATATTTTATCTTCTCCTCTTTATTTTTTCTCTTAGTGATCTTGTACTTGTAGTTAAAGACTTCCTAATCCTGCAGATTCCAATAAGCTTCGCCACATTGTATGATTTCTCTTTTGCTTTTATGTTTTCCCATTTCAACCACTGTAGCGTTGTCTTCTTCTGAGTATGTTTCTTCTTCCTTGGGATGAATGTCAACTGTGCTTCTGAATTAACCCAGAAACTACTCCTATTGTTGCTCCATTGTCTACCCTGCCAAAGTTCGCTTCCAATTACCGACTCCGCAATGCAGAGAAGATCACATTGACGGCAATGACACAGTTGATGAGGCGTTTGGAAGTGAAGGAAAATCTCTGCCAACTGTTGAACAATCATTTGGGGCCTTGTTAAGAGGGGAGGTGTAGGCGTGGATTTTACACCTATTGCCGTGGCAAAGCATAGTGCTGGTAGTGGAGGGTGTAGGCGTGGACCTATGGAGGGAGTTGTGGAGGGAATGGTCTGTGCGGAATGGCTGAAATGAGAGAGGAAGGAAACATATCTCTGGTGGTGGGGTTTGTCATTTTGTGGCGGAAATGGCAGAAATACGCTGTATCCAGGGATTAGTTGAGTAGAATGTGAGAACCGGGGGATCCTAACTTATTGTTGTTGGAGGGATGGGCTTCAAGGGTGGACGTGCTGGAAGTAGAGGAGATGTGCAGGAAAGCATTTTTGAATACGTGCGTGTGAAATTGTGGTCTTTGAAATAGGAGACCATCTGTGATGCGCTGGTGTGTAATTGCTCCTCCTGGGAGGAGGTGTGGCTGAGATGGAGGAATTCAGAGTAAGGGATAGCATTTTTTACTGGATTGGAGGTGGGGGGAATTGGGTTGGGAGGAGGTGTAATCCAGGTATCTGTGAGACTCGGTAGGTTTGAAGTAGACACCCGTGTTGAATCAGCCACTGAAAATGAAGACAGAAAGTTCCAGACAGGGAAGGGAAGTGTCCGAGATGGTCCAGATGAACTTGGGATCAGGGTGGAAGATGTTCATCATTGTGATGAACTGTTCAACATCCTCACCTGGAGCAAGGATGTTTCATCTACTGCCTTGGGGCTCTCCTAAAACACGGCATCATGTCGATTTCCTTACCTCCCCTAATCCCACCTCATCCCAGATCTAACCTTCCAACTCTGCACTGCCCACTTGGTCTGTCCTATCTGTTCATCTTCCTTCCCACCTATCTGCTACACCCTCCTCTCTGACCAATCACCATTTTTTCCCCACCTGAATCGACCTATTGCTTTCCAGCTGCTTTTATTCCAGCCCTCCACATTTCTATTTATCTCTTAGCCCTCTTCCCTCCCAAGTCCACAATCCCGATGAAAGGCTTATGGCCGAAATGTCGATTCCCCTGCTGCACAGATGCTGCCTGAGAAGTTGTGCTTTTCAAGCGCCACGATTTTCGACTGTGACGCCCAATATCTGCAATCCTCACTTTCTTCCATTCCAAATGACTACGGAGAGCTCCTCCCCCTTGTCCATATATTTAAATTACTCGATTTTATTTTTGTTTCGCCCAAAGGTTAGCAATAGATACAACTGAAAGAGGACGTTTTCAGGGATGGGGCACGGAGAATGATTGAAGGATTTATTAACTGGATGCAAAGAGAGAAAGAGAGAGAAAGAGTATAGATAACGAGAAAACTCATAAAAAAGCGAAAAACTAGATTGTCAATTGAAGTAAATGCACTTCCCTATTTGTTTTGGTAATTCCCGTGTGCTGTGGTTCTTTGTACAGTGTGTACAACAGAGAAATATTTTCAAATGCTAGGTCTGATGACAGAATTTTTATCTGCAATAAGATTACACACACCAGTTGTTGACAGAACTCAGAAGGCCAATGTGTTGATTTCCCGATAGGAAGTAAATTAATTGAAAGAAAGTGTGGCACTAGCGTCAGGAATTTGTTAAGAGTGGGAGGCGATAGCAGCGAATCCCTGAAAGCAGAGGTGGTGAGGGTTGGGAGAACATCGAGAAAATGGGGACTTGAGACCACAGCTGATAATTAGTAAGAATTTATCAGTGTATGTGTGGGAAAAGATTTGCTAAACCACGATAGGCCCACAAGAGCAAATTTGCCAAATTGTACCAGGACTGTGCACAGACTCCCTGCTCCTAACTCCCACAGCACATCGATCCACGGCAGAAGGCAACATTTTAAGCATACAGGTCCTCAATAGGACCAGCCAGAACATCACCTTCCTCCCCATCTGGACAGGGACCCAGACCCGTCATCTCCGGACCTACAATGGCACCTATTCTATCTGTGGCCGCAAAGCCTACCACTGGTTGCTGGTATCCTGGACTGGGAGCTGTTACGTCGGGTACACTGTGCCATTCATGTATCACTCCCAGTCCCCTCCCTTCCCAAAGACCCTGACCCGCAGCAGACGAGCCCTCGTTGCCAGTGAAGCAGCTCTCTACCTGATGGCACCCCATTCTGCAACCCTACGGTTACAGGTAGAAGCCCACAAAGTCACAGCCGCACTAGAGGAGGTGGTAAACTCCACAGCACACGCTGTGGATGCACTCGCTCAGCTGAATACGGAGGCTGCTACCATCTGTACTGTGTCTCTGCAGAACAGAATGGTTCTCGACTACCTGCTCGCTCTGAAAGGGGGCACAAGCGCCCTTATTGGTGTTGATTGCTGCACTCACATCCCTGACCCCAGTGAAAACATCACAGACATGGCCCAACATATTCGGCAGGCAGCTTCTGTCCTGCATGATCAGAACACCCGTTGGGACCGATAGAACTGGGCAGCCTCCTGGCTGGAGTTATGGGAAACAGTCGTACTTCAGGGACTGATGGCCCTCATTGCTATCATTACCGGCCTCATAGTGCTAGCCATGGCCATCCGACTTTGCTACTCACGCCTATGTGCAATCCTGTTACCCTCTGCTCCCCGCACGACTCAGCCAGCACAGATCCACCGAAGAGAACATCCCTGCCCCTCTTCTGGGCCAGACTCAGATGCTTGGAGCTACCTGTACGATACGGAACCGCCCAGCACCTGGCAATCCCCCTGGCTATGGCTACATTGCCCCCTTCTCGCCCCTCCCCTAAGCACAAAAAAGGGCAATTGTTGGAAAAGATTTGCTAACCCACGATAGGACGACAAAAGCAAATTGACCAAATTATACCAGGACATCCAGAATTCCTGAGTAGCTCACGAACTGGGTCAGACGGCACGCAGAGAATGGAATATGCTTTCAAACTCCCATGGACATGACAGAGATCTCAAACCCTTAAAGACAGTTTCACAATCAGCAACACAAAAGCCACACAAAGAGCAGGACACACAGACAGACAGGCACCACAGGACAATGGAAACGCCTCACTACTTCAGAAAAGACTTCAACATCTACCTGTGAAGATAAATGGAACCACGCTACTGTCAGGATGTTGCATTGTGTGAAGGAACAGGACATTCATCCGATAAACTGTTTTCCAATTTGCATCATTGCAACTAAATTACTGCATTTCCAGAAACATTGTAGTTTTCCATTTCCTAATCAGTTTCATTGTGCAGCATTGCTTTAAAACTGGTCTCATCCTCTGCTCTGGGAGGAGAAATCAAATTCTCTGTGCAGACTGTCAATTTTGTGTCAGCTCGTCTGTTTTCTCCTCCAGTGATATCGCTTGCTATAAACTGTTTGTCAATTTCACTTTGAGCTATATTTTCTGATCTCTAACCTACTGGGTAAATTTCTCTGACAGCATGTTAGATGATTTTCCTCCATTCCATTTGAAATTAAGTTTCTCTTTACATTGTCACTCGTCATTCCTTATATCAAGTATTTCTGTTTCTTTCTCGATATTTGACTTTATTCTGTCTATCAATTATTCTGTCTATTGATGATTGGGGACATCTATTAACTCCCGTCCAGACTCGACAGACACTATTTCTGATTCCTTTTTGTTTCTAATCAATGGCACACACATACTGTCTCTGTTTAACAGCTCGATGTGCTGACTGGTGTGATGATGCTATAACCTTAAGGAGTTACTTTGCCCTGATTTCTTTTAAGAAAGTAATCGAACGAGAGGTGAAAAACTGGCTAGTTCAGATCACTGTAGTAAACAGGTGAGGAAGCATTGAGTTTATTTTAATGCAGCCTGAATCAGTGTGGTCAGCTCGCACAGCTTTGGATACATGCCTTTTGGTTTCACGTTTACAGCAAAAACGATTAGGGTCTCATCAGAGTTGGAAGCTTCATTGAGTGTCTACTGGATGCTACTCTCTCTCTCTGAATATTCTCTTCGTGTATTTTCTTTCTGGACTGGAGAAGTGCATGCAACAATCTACGTGTGAATGTGCTTTTTTTTTGCCAAAAGGTGTGTTTACGGGATGTTACTAAATTGAAATAATTAATTGGTAAAATGTACTGCATCTACTATTACGTAACGTTTTCCAGAGGTTACATTATTCAAAATTCTGTTTTCTTTTGTTGTATTTTAGCTACAAGTGTTTGAATAAATTGTTTTGCTTAGCATAGAATAATGTGACAGTCACATTGCATCTGGAACAGACACTTTAATCCTGCCTTTAAAATAAGAAAACATTAGGGTCTAGGCTCATGCTTTTAAATAATTTTGAGGACGGAAGAGTCTGAACCTCTTTAGGTCGAATAGATTCATTGGGCTGAATGGCTTCCTCATATTCCTATTGCTTGAGGTGCTGAATGTACTCTTCCATTTACTGTGGAAATGCGCCGTGTCTAACAGCGCTGTTACATGAAAGCTACCGACATTTTTACTGAATGGTGTCCAGGTCTCACTGAACACAGACACAGACTGCTCCAGGAGCTGGGAGAAGTCGGGGGGGCGGGGGGGGGGTGGTGGTGTGGGAGGCGTGGGGAATTGTTCTGAATCCTATCACCTTCATTGAAGATTCTTACTTCTGATCTTCTGTTGGCGACAGACATTGATGAAGCAGCTGAAGATGTTTGTACTGATCAAGAGACCCTGATGATCACCTGGAGAGGTGACAACTACTGAGAAGATTGATTTCCACTAACCACAATCACCTTCCTTTTTGCTTTAAATCACTCCAGCAGTGGGAAGTTTACAGACATTTCCCAAGACCAGCAATTTCGTTCAGGCTCCTTGATTCTATCCTCAGTTAAATAGTGTTTGATATTAGGACCGGTCGACTCTTACTGGAGCGCTTGTGTTCACCTCGTCTGTTCATATCAAAACTTCGTTGTGTAGGGGCAGGGAAAGTTTACTTTTAAACAGACAGCAGCAAATGTCAGGAATTCGCTATTCCAGAGAGTTGGTGGTGCTAGGTCACTGCAAGTATTTAAAGAGGAGGTACGTGGATTTTGACTTGTCAGAGAGATGAGAGCTGTGAAGAATTGAGCATTAAAGAGGATTTGAGACCTCAAGCATATCAGCCATGATCTTCGAGAAAGGAAAGACAGGTTTAGGGGTTTAGGGGAGTGGCGAACGACCTGCTTCTATTTCTGATGTTCTCATATTCTGTTATTGGAAAGTTGATGGGTTTTATTTTCCTGGAAGGTTTGTTATTGAATGTTGCAGTCAGGAAGTTCAGCGAATTTTGAGAGCCATATGTGAGTGACGCACGGGGTCTGTTATCACAGTGAATCTGTGTCCACAATATGATCAACAAATGAAGAACATGTTGCAGAGGGGGAATTCTCTGTAAAGAGATATGAGGTATCTCTTTCATACGCCGCCTAGGTTTTCCTGTTACATTTTCCAAATCTTGCCAAACAGTGTGTGAGAGGTATGAGAGGCTGAATTTCTCCTCATCCCTCTCATAGAATCAGAAAGTCATACAGCACGGAAACACATCTTTTCGTCCAAGCTGTCCACGCCGACCAGACATTCTAAAATGGCACTTGCCTGAAGTTGGTTCATTTCCCTCTAAAAACTTCGCATTCATGTACCTATCCAGATACATTGTCATGATTTGGAGATGCCTTTGTTGGACTGGGGCGAACAAAGTTAAAAATCACACATTTTAAATGTACAATTTCCCGGCCTGCACATTTTCCTCTGACAGCACTTTCTGTGCATGCACCACTTTCTGCAAAAAAAAGCTCCTGAGATCCCTTGTAAATATTTCTCCTTCTCATCTTCAACCTATTCTAGCCTCTGTCCTGAGAAAAAGACCTTGGCTATTCAGACTATCCATGTTTTTAAAAAAAATTTATTAACCTCTAGAATGTTCTCTCAGCCTGCGAAACTCGAAAGAGGGATAAACCTCAGCATATTTAGCCTCTCCCTATAGCTCAGACTCTCATCCATATAACCTTCTGGTAAATCATTTTTGTTCACTCTCAAGTTTAACAAAGTGCTTCCTTTGTCTGAGTGAGCGAAATCACATGCAGCATTTTTAAAGTGACCTCAGCAACGTCATGTAGAGGTGAAACATGCTAAGCCACGACTCTACTCAAAGGTCTGACCAATTAAGGCAGGTTGCTGAAAAGCCTGTTTGCGTGCGACAACATATGAAAGAAAAAATGCACCAGCACCACTAGGTCTCTTTGTTCTGCAACATTCTCCAGAACTATACTATTCAGTGTATGAGCCCTGATCAGCTTTACCTTAGCAAAATGCAGCACCTCACATTCATGTATGTTTAGTTTTGCCTGCGGAATTAAAAAAAATCTGTTTAATCAGAATACAGATACTGCTAGAAAAGTTCAGCAGGTCTGGCAGCATCCAGATGCCGTATAAATGTATAAATTGCACAAGGTTGCACCACTTCCTCTGGAAGTTTATTCCATAAATATCCCACCCTCTGAGTGAAAACGTTGACAGTCAGTTTTCCTGGAAGTCTTACCCCTCTCACTTCAAAACGATGCCTTCTACTTCTAGAATCCACTAAACTGGGGAAAAGACATTGACTGTCCACCATTTCCAGGGCCAAAATGATTTTATAAATCGAAGTAAGGGGCATGTTTGACTCCAATCAACACGAATGTCTGGGCTATCAATCACCCCACGCATAAATTCTGAAATTCAAAACTGACAACTCTTCCTTTTCAATCACCTCATAATTATATATATAAAAAAGAACTTTACTCAATGTGTTCATACATAAAACAAAACACCTCTGTGGGATTTGAACCTAAATCTTTGAGTGCAGTTTTAGGAACGCTAGCACCAGTCGGCAATACCCCCTAAAGCTGTAAAATTATTCACCTGTCTGTTGTCCATTGGTCTGTTCTGACACGCTGTGACACGCCTCCGCAAGAGGCAGGACTTGAATCCAGGCCATCTGCCTCAGAGCTAAGGACATTATTATGCAAATTCAAGGGCTGTAATCAAATCCAGCGTTCTGGCTCAGCGGCAGAGAGGTTACCAAATTCACAACATCCAATTCATGCTGAGACGTTAGGCCACATTTGCAATGCCAGATTTCAGCTCACTATAGATTTATTGAAATATTGGTGATTTTACTGAACCACTTGAAACATTTCGTATTCTTAAGAATACACATATTTGCCTCAACTGTGGGATGTTGAGCGCATGTTTTGCAGTATAGAGATAAACTTTTAACATCTTTAATTGTTTGATTATGAGTTCCATCTTTAATAGCTATTATCTGTAGTCTGCAATATAAGGGAAAGAAATCCTGCAGACACACTCTGCGCTATGGAAGATCTCGATTAGATATGACTACTGAACGCCAGAAACGAAGGAAGTGTATAATTTCTGGCACCAAACACCAATAACCGCTGCGTGCCTATAATTTGTGACTGCTGTCATCCAGAAAACATTAAGTGACGCAGTGCAGCTGATTACTTTCTAGCCTCCCCGCTCAATTGAGTGTGTCTGCCATTCAACCCCCGCCTCCTCCAGCCTACAAAAGGCAAACCAAACTCAAGTTTTTTTCTGAAAATCAAGGCCGGAGTTTGTCCAGGAGATGGGGAACGGACTTATAAAAATGAAGGGGGCTGTAATATCACTCACTGGGCTGGGAAGTGACAGATGAAATTTAACTTAGATGAACTGGAGGTATTGGCTTTTGGTAAAACATCAAGAGCAGGACTTATACATTTAAACGTAGACTCTTTGGAATGTTTTTGAAATGAGACCGAGATCGTCAGGCATAATTTCTTAAATTTTGCGTCACATACGTATAGCTAGTTTATGAAGGTGTTTGGCATAATTAGCATACTGGCTTTCATTACTTAGAAATTTGAATATATATATAATTTGCAACGCAATGTTAAATTGGACAAGAAATTGGTAAGGCTTCTTATGGAATACTGTATCCAGTACTGATTGCTCAGCTACAAGAAGGATAATACTGTCCTGGAGAGAGTTCAGAAGAGATTTAGCAGAATGTTGCTCCGAGTGGAGGTTTTGAGTTATTAGGAGATGTTCCATAAGCTGCAACTACTACACTGGAAAGTAGGAGGTTGAAGGGTAACCTTATAAAGATCTATAAAATCATGAAGACTATTGATAAGTTCAAGGGCAATTTTCGGGATCTCAAAACTCAGTGGATATTTTATTGTAAGATGAGAAAGTTTATAAATGAGATGGGGGCAATTATTTTACACAAAGACATACTTGTGAGGAATGAACTTCCAGAGGAAATGTTGGATGCCAGTATGGTAAAAATGTTTGAACGACGTTTAGATCAGTATATTGATAAAAATCAGTTTGGACGATGCTCTGAGGTGCATCGCTCTCTCAATGAATCGCTGATGGTTTCACCCTCTACCAATGCCTGCACAGTGACGAGTGGAGATCAGCAGAGGATGACATTTCATCACGACAAAGACTCTCACACCTGCCCCACACAGAGACACACAGATACACACATTAATGCCCTGATACTACGCAGATAGAAGAAGCCTAACAGGATTTACTTTGCTTCGTGGTTGGTCAATATTTCATTCTTTCTGTCTGCTGTATGTCAGATTTCTGTTGCTCTGTTGAGAGCATGTCATTATTTGACTCGGTCCGTGGGAGTATATCAGTATTCCACTTGCGTCCGCCAGTGACTGTGGTAAGATTTCAGTTGTTCCATGGGACTGTGATTCGATGACAATCGCAATGCTTGTAGATTACATCAAATCTGAAGAAATAGCAATGTGTTTGGACGACAAGACAGCGACAATTTGTATAATGATTTAGTAAATGGTAGATAAGGTCAATGCAGCGCAGAGTGAGGTGAAACACCTTGGTAGGAAGAACATTGAAAGAAAATATACACAAGCTATACAGTTATAAAGGGCGTGCATGATTAAGTGGCATGGTGGGATAGAAGCACAGATTGATGAAGATATCAGGAGAGCTGGAGAGAGCAGTAAATGTCGCAGGTTGGTTTCAGTATCTGAGCTGCTTATAGGAGAAGATGCAGGAGGGAGCATCTGTGCTTCCTTCCTGGGAAGTAATGAAGATGATCTGTTTGATCCTATCCTCTTACCCACCAAAACCGGCGGGGATCCCACTTGTACCATCTTGACACAAAAGGCATATAGCCTCAGGAGCACCAACTAAGTTGTGCCAAGCATAAACGGAATTGACAGTTGTTTGTGAGTGAAAAATGTACTTCACACAACATTGCTCCTTACTCGGTTGGTGGGACGTGGATGTTACAGAGTATCCACATGAATCGCCCCAGTCCTCTCTGCCTCGTACAGTGTGCTCCCAGCGTGGCATGAGTTGGGTATTGAGGGAATGGATATCAGGCACTCCATAACTTGGCTCGGTCATTTCTCCTTTTTACAGGCTGTTTCTTCTGGAATAGGAGAAAGGGAAGGAGTGAAGCTAGGAGTCGGTAGTCCGACTGTTAGTGCTGGAGTAGGTGGGCGGGGAAATTATACAGTTTCTCGAGTGAGTCACTCCACAGTCTTCTATCCATGCAGTGTTTTTAGTGTGGGGTGCAGTGGGGAGGACAGAGGGAGAGATAGTGTGAAGTGCTGTACACATTAGTGAGAGGAGTGTAGCATGAGCCTTGTTCAGGTTAAAGGGTGAAAACAGATGTGCAGTGAATGTGAGGGAGCAGAGAGAATATGGTGATACAGGGTAGGAAATGTTATTGATGCCGGTCCTGCCTTGCTAGACAGTTCTTATAGATCGCAGACAGTGCACTGATCTGCGTGATGAGCTCAGACCATGCTCAGTGGTTCTGGTGGTGCGGCCTGCATTTGGAAGAGAATAGCGCCGTGAGGTAGCAATGTTAGCCAATGAGCCACGAGGCTACCCTGATAACTCCATTGATCTAAATTGTGGATATCAGTTTCAAATAGTTGAGGACCCAGCACTAGTTATTGCCATTGGTGCACTTTGTTCAACTGACAAGGACTCATTTATCCTTAATTAAACCATGCTTCTGACTCAGTAACCAGTCTTTCCCCTGTTCTTGTGAAGCAACATTGAAAGGCTGAATATTCCGTTCCATTTCCTGTGTATCAATTATGTGAGATTAAAAGACCTGCTCCAATTGCTGAGTAACAAGCTCGAATGTCTGAATGACCAATTTATGTTCCTGTTTAAAACTCCTGATGATCTGAATAGCCTTTTCACTGCAGGTGCTGTTGTGAAAAGTACTGATCATTTTGGAACCATAAGAGAACAGCACACTCCTGATGTTTCATGGATGGAAGGCCATTGATGCTGCAGCTAGTGATGGCTAACTGTTGTTCATGGATGTCCAGTTTTTAGTTTCTCAGTCCTTTAGAAATATGACTGACTTTGCAGGAGGTAGTTCAATGTAACATAATTTTCACTATATTCAGTCTGAGGCTGAGACTTTCCCACCACTTGTACTGAATGCTGGGAGCTCCTGAAGATGCTGTTAGTGACAGACACATCTCTGAGAAGTTTGGTGAGAGTGTTCCCCTCTAGTTGTTTCACCCATCACTTCCCACAGTATGGCTGCAATGTATTTGAGGCCGCGCCCTTCTCAGTCAGTGGTGGGCCTGTCGATATACTCTTAGAGACGGATATTGAAGCATCTCACCCAGAGTACTTCCTACATTCTTGCCCTCATCAATGCTTCGTCCAAATTATTTCAACATCGATTTATTGCCGAACGTTGTGTGGAGGGCAGGAGATGTCCACCATGAGGACATTTTCTTCACCATCTTTGATCAGTTACCATGAGATTTACCGGGTCATAAAATTGGGGAATTCCCCTTCCTGACCATATACAATGGAGTCTCCACCACTAGTGGGTCTGTCCTGCTGGTATACCCTGGGATAGTGATGGAGCTTCATGAAACATTACTCATCAGTACTGAGTATGTGAGTATGACGATGTCAGACTATTTCCTGACCATTCAAACTGAGGAATAAAGGTGATAATAGAGCAGGGAATAGCGGTTTAAAAACTGAATGAACAAAACTCCATCTGAATGTCCTTTGTATTCTCAAAACAGGTGGAGAAATTCAGTGCATCCATCGAGGTAATTGGTAATGCTATAATGACATTAGAGAGTTATGGGTGATCAATATTGGGAACTGAAGAACCAGTACGTTATACAGCTGGTAGTGTGATAAAATAAAAAACACTGAAAAGGAGCTGGGGGAGATTTCAGATTAAATGATGACATCTGTATGTTCGTAAAAGGGGATCCTACATCAAATAATTGAGATATTGTCTTCATCTTATTGTGCCAGTTGAGTTGGTTTTAGAGAGAGATTCCCATCGTGAATCCTAGTGAGAATCATCACAAGTTATGGACCGAAGGGCCTTTATGTTGTGGGTGTTTATGACTCTATCATGTTCCATAGTCGACTTTCTGCAGAACATTTGATACCTGACATTCACCAGAACATTTTATATCCAACATTCCATGGAACATTCTGTACCGGACATTCCCCAGAACATTGCATACCTGAATTCCGTGGAGTATTCTATAACATCCATTTACTGGAACATTATATACCCGACATTACATTGAACATGTTATAGCCAAATTGCCTGCAACATCCTATAATTGACATACCCGGGAATACTTGAGACATGACATTCTGCATGCGATATTCCATGGAACATGCTCTTTCAGACATTTCTTGGATCATTGTATAACTGATTTTATTTGTGAAAAGCTGGACGTCTGTGAATTGAACAAAGGATCAGAATCTCAAGGGATGAGATCCGGTTCCAGGGAGGAGGAGGTACTGTTCTGAAGCCACCTCAGGCAGCTAAAAGGGTGAATACATTTTTCCTGCAGTTAACTTTCTTTGTGACAGAGGGTCACACACAATTTAGACTAAAAGACAGAAATTTCCAAACTCTGTTTGACATCAAGGAGCTGGGAGTGAATCCTTCAGGGCGGCAATGTTTTCAACCTCTGCCTTAGGAACTGTGAAGAAGTGATCCGTGTCTGCACTTGAGTGATTGAATGTGTGGGAATTTTCTAGAAACTATTTATTCTTATGCATATTTGTTTGTGTGTTTGGGGAGGGAGAGTAGATTTTGTCTTATATCAATTTTTCGAAGTAATACAGAAAATGTCACTTGTTATTTCAGCTCCAATTATTTCAGTACATATCTGAATGCAGTGGCATGTTTGAAAATCGTTCTCCGTCCTCTATCAAAGTGGGAATTTTGACTCCAGGTTGGTGCATAATGTGTTTGTTTTCCTTCCTCGCAGTTAATGTAATGACGATCTACGTCCTGCTACATAAAGATTGTGGATTGTCTCCATGTGTCAAACGTTACCTAGTGGCCATGGCAGTGACAGATCTGCTGATCATTATCCTCGGCCTGATATTGAGGCATATTCCCATTGTTTATAAGGAACAGTTTTATATCCTGGAGTCCATCCTTGCGTGTAATATTCACGCTGTTCTGCTTTATGCAGCCACGGACTGTTCAGTCTGGTTCACCGTTGCTTTCACCTTTGATCGATTTGTGGCCATTGGTTGCCAGAAGCTAAAAAGGAAACATTGCAGTGAGAGAACGGTGGCTCTGCTTCTGGGAACACTGACTGTGCTGAACGTTTTAAATAATATTTTCTGGTACTTCATGGTCTCAGGTCGGTATTAGATGTGGAACTCCACCTGGTTTTGTGAGAGAAGAATTGGTGTTCTTGAATCTTATATTTAGGCCGCAATCAGGTTCCTCCACAACATTCTAACCCCGTGTGTCCCATTTCTCCTGATTCTGCTGCTCAATGTGTTCACGGTCAGACACATTCTAGTGACCAGCAGAGCCCGCAGGAGACTCCGCGCTCACACCAATGGGGGTGCTCAGTGTGACACAGAAATGAGAAATCGAAAAATGTCAATCATTTTACTGTTTGTGATCTCGGCCAATTTCATCCTGTTTTGGTCAACGTTAATGGTATATTCTACATGGGTACAGATGAAGTGGATTGTGTATCGGAATGTATATCTCCATCCTTTTATGCTGAAATTGGGATTCACGCTGGAGCTCCTCAGTTGCTGCACAAACACCGCAATTTATGCTGTGACCCAGACAAAGTTCAGAAAGCAGCTGAAGAATGTGCTGAAGTATCCCTTTACCAAAATTCATCAAACAATCAAATTCACTCATTAATCAATACATCCATGCTTTTCTCATTTCAGTTCAACGTTTCAGCAATGAAGCAGCCAGTGGCTATGGAAACAGTCAGAAAGTAATGCTGGTTTATGCAACCCTATCTCACAGGAGGTAACAGGGACACATTTTTAATGTTTCTCTGAGCTCAAGGGACAGTGAGGGAAGGCACCATCCCACTGTATGCATCTATCACTTTAATTTGTGAATAATAAAAATGGTCAATCAAAAGTGAAATACATAGTTGATGGTCTTCCCGTTGCTGAATCTGAGCTGGAGAGAAGCGGACTCATAGAGTAGTAGGGGAGTGGAATGTGCTGTGTATAATAGTAGAAGTCTCGTCAACTTTAAGGGCTCTTAAGTAGACGTTGGATAAGCAGATGTATGAAAATGGAATTGTTTAGGTGAGATTGGCTTCACAATGGTTTCACAGATCGTCAAGACATCGAAGGCGGAATTCACATTAATGTTCTATGTTTTCGACTCAGCTTCAAGTTCTGGTTCTCGGAAGGGGAGGAGTTTGGGGCAGAGCTCTGGATTTCATTTTAGGGCACTATGTCCTTGTTTTCATATCCGGTCCATCCACTCGGACCTGGCCTTGGCACAATTACTCTTAACGCCCTTGTTCTCTCTCAATCCATAACGAACATGACAGTTGACATAAGTGAGGGGAGAGAGGTTGATGGATAGGTAGGTACAGGGAAATAAGCCTGACTTTTTAATAAGTGTGCGGGGAAGTGAGCATGATGGTGTGTGAGTGTGCAGGGGAGACAGCATTATGGTGGATGACTGTGTGGGGAAGTGACCATGACGCTGGTGGTGTGTGTGGGGGAGTGAGAGTGACAGTGAGAGAGTACATGAGGGTGAGGGTGACAGTGGTGCAATCTGCACGGGAGTGAAGGTGAGTTTTGGGATGTGAGAGGAACAGTGAGCTGTGATGGTGTGGGAATGCATGGGTGAGTGAGGCTGACGATGGGATAGTGTGCTGGGGAGTGAACATGACTGCCGGGGGTGTGTGGGGGAGTGTGTGTGATGGTGCGTCAATGTGTGGGCGAATGGGCGTCACGGTGTGGAATTGTGCAGGAGTGTGAACGTGATAGTGGGGGAGTTTGTGGAAAAAACGACCGTGATGGTGGACGACTGTGTGTGGAAGTGAGCATGATGGTGAGGAATGTGTGGGGCTTTGAGCACGACAACGTGGGAGTGTGTGAAGGAGTAAGTGTGATGGTGAGGAATTCTGAAGGTGTCCCAATGGAAAGGATCACCCAACAGCTTTTGTGACCTGGGTTTTAGTTGATGCTAAATTCAACTATGCTGAGATAGAAAAGGTTTCGCTGTCATCTTTGATGTAAAATATTTCCAACCATATCTTTACGGACTTAAAATTGGCATAACAACGGACCACAAACTTCTGATGTGCGAGGTAAAGAAGACAAAGCTGTGTTGCCCATAGCTTCTAGTCGAATTCAACTGTTGGCCTTTATTCTCAGTGCCTAGAATGACAAGTTGCAGAACCCTCCAGGAGCCAACTGGCTGCCGAGGATGTCTTGAGCTGCCTCATACTGTCAGATGCAGCATTAGTGCCACCTCCCTGGAAGAGGCCATTATGTTTTTAAACTTTTGGTCCATTCGTCCACTCACTACTGACAATATCCGAATGTGTACACACATTAAAAAATCAGCCCTGCCAAAACTAAAACAGCTGGAGTTAATGGGAGAAACAATAGGGCCAACACAACTGCAACTGAAACACTTCTGGACCCAGTGATATCACATAAGCCTGCAGGACAGCTGGCTGAATTCCAGCAGCAGCATCTAGGGGTTTCCAAGGTGAAGTTTTTGGCAAGACGTTATGTCTGGTGGTCAGTATTGAATATCGACAATGCTGCGTTTGTGGCTGCCATGAAAATTAAATCGACTCAACTCAAATGCTACCAAGAGCCAAGAAAAAGTTTATTTTTAACCTCTGGAAGCCGCCTCATGTAAGGGGCACGTGACAACTTTCACATATTCCCTTTATATTATGAATCGCTTCCCCTTATCAACACCTCAAGGCCAGCAGCCTGGAACATTTGCGTTCCTTTCCAAACATGGAGGGTTTTTTTTCTCATTCCTTGACTGTTAATATGCTAGTTTACTAGCCTTGTAAGTCTAGCTGTTAGATCGGCTCAACGTTACATTTTGTTTTTCTGTCTGTCTGCAATGCTTTGCAAAGTTGGGCCCTCACTTCTTTGTTTCCTTATGCTTTTATAGATTTCACAATAAATGCTCATTTTCCATTACAGTAGCGCAATGCCCAGAGTGAAAGCAAAAATAAAACCTACCGCCAGCAGTACCTCCACCATCGTGGGAACGGCTAGGCGAACCCTTGGACTCAGTTGAGGTGGAGAGGAAAGAGTGAGGATAGAGGGAGTGTGGGAGGAGGGTTTGATGGAAAGTATGGGAGAGGTTGACAGAAATATAAGATGTGGAGAGAGAGAGTGGGAGGGCAGTAAAGAGAGATAGAGTTGGAAGTCGACAGAGAGAGAGAGTTGGAGGTGTTAGAAAAAGCGAGAGGGTTTTAGTGGAAGGGGCATAGAGAGAGAGAAAAGAAGAAGGGAGATAAGAGTCTGGGAGTGTTTGAAAGAGACAGGTTTTGCAGATTAAGAGACAGGGAGTGGGAGTCAGTCGAGAGAGCGGGAGTGGAATTGATAGAATGTGGGATCAGAGAGAGAAAGAGCAAAGAGTGTGATAAGGGTGAAAAGAGACATTGGGATTTATGGAGTGAGTCAGAGTGGTAGAGGAGTAGACAGAGAGTGTGGGAGCGTGGTAGAGACAGAGATTGAAAGGGGTAGAGAGAGAGCGTTGGAGGCGTTGGAGAAAGCAAAAGAGGGAAGGCGGGAGGGGAGGACAATGAGAGAAGGATGTGGTAGACAGAGTGTAGGAGGGTTTTGAGAGATAGGGTTAGGATAGATCGAGTGGGAGGGGGAAGAGAGAGAATGGGAGGGTGGGGAGCGATAGAAGCAATGGGAGTTACGTAGAGACACAGTGGGAGGGGAGAGAGATAGAGTCTGGAAGAGCGGTACAAAGGGAGAGTTGAATGTGTGAGAGAACTCTGGAGAAGGAGAGTGGAAGGCGTTTTGCGACCCTAGATTGGGCGGCGGGCGACAGAGAGTGTGGCAGGGAAATAGAGACCGATGGGAAAGAGAGAGTGAGACGATGTGAAGGTGTAGTGAGAGAATGAGGGTGGAAATATGGAAGGTAGAGCGAGTGGGAGGGTAGTATGGAGAAAGACAGAGAGGGAATGGGAGGGGCGGAGACACAGAGATCGAGGAACGGAGCGAGAGATAGAGAGAGAGAGAGAGATAGATGCCTTTGAGTGTGGATGGGGGGGGGGAAAGGGGTAGAGTGATAAGTTCTGTCAAAGGCGAGGTTGGAGTCGGAGAACCAGAGGTGAAAACAAGGACAGAGTGACTCAAACCCAACTACTGAGCTGAGGGCCGGGATCCTGCTCCTTCCTAGTGGACCTGGGCTTGGGCTGGATCTGTCTCGCTTCATCTCTGAATTGTCAAAATAAAGACAATCAACAATATCGTTCACTCTGCTACTTAGCACTTTTACTGAAGATTGTTATTGTTTACAAATTGAAGTATCCGTTACAGTTAGTGGTGAGGTGCCTTTTCTCACTCGCCCATAAACTGAGAGAAACATTGACATGTGTCCCTGTCACCTGCGCCCCCCTCCCCCACCCCGCGGGATAAGGTTAGACAAACTGACACGGCCTTCCATCTGTTTCCATAGTGACAGGCGGCTTCATTGCTGGAAAACTGAATTCAAATGACAAAATCTCAGATGGATTGTTTAATGAGTGGATTTTTTTGATTGAGGAATTTGTTTAAAGGGTAATCTCAGCACATTCTTCAGCTGCTGTCTGAACTTAGTCTGAGTTACAGCATAAATTGCGGTGTTTGTGCAGCAACTGAGGAGCTGCAGCATGAAGCCGAATTCCCGCACAAATTGGTATGGAGACACAGACGCAAACCCAGTTAGCCACATCCGGTACCATATAGCATACACCATTAACATTGACCATAAAAGCATGAAATTGGCCGAGATCACAAACAGTAAAACGATGGATTTCTTTCGGTTTCTCATTTCAGTGTCAGACTGAGCGTCCCCATTGGTGTGAGCCCGGAGTCTGCTGCGGGCTCTGCTGGTCACTAAAATGTGTCTGACGGTGAGAACATTGAGCAGCAGAATCAGGAGAAATGGGACACCCGGGGTTAGAATGTGGTGGAGGAACTCGATTGTGCCCCAGACACGGGAGGTTTGAACAGCAGATTTTACCCAACAAAACCAGGGGCCGTTCCACAGCCAATACCATGGTGTGTGCATAAAATACCAGAAAATGTTCTTTAAACAGCTCAGCGCAGTCACTGTTCCCAGAACCACAGCTGCCGTTTTCTCACTGCAATATTTACTTTTCAGCTTCTGCCAACAAATGGCCACAAACCGATCAAAGGTTAATGTGACAGTGAACCAGACCGAACAATCAGCAGCTGTATAAACCAGGACGGCGTGGATGTTACACACGGGGATTGAGAAAAGGAAATAAAACTGTTCCCGGAAAACAATGGGGAGGTGTCTCAGTATCAGGTCGAGGATAATGACCAGTAGATCCGCCACTGCCATGGCTCCCAGGTAACGTCTGACACATGGAGACAATCCACAATCTTTACAAAGCAGGACGTATATCGTCACTATGTTAACTGTGAAGAAGGACAACACATTATAGATCAGCCTGGACGTAATGTGACCAGTTTAATTGAAAACCAAGTGAGATTTCCGAAAATATCAAGTTATTCAGAAATTTGTTAAAATAATTGTCATCAAAGTAACAAATAGGAAGATCTGAATTGCTGACAACAATGTGTCATAAACCACAATAAATCCTGCCTCATCAAACACATCGAGATACATCCATTAAAAACAGATGATTTCTGGAAAATTACTATATACGTGTTCAAGCGAGAGCAGACGCAGGTCACAACTTTCCAGATCCTAATACGGAGTATGAAAGCATTGCGGTCCTGAGGGTACTCTCCCAGGTTTTTGACGACAAATGGAGTTTCGAAACTTCTGTCTTAATGTCTAAATTGTGGTAGATCCTGGGAGTTGAAGAAACGTAAATGCAGGTAAAACGTATTCATACCGTTAACTGAAGCGAGTTCGGCTCGGTATCTCCTTCTCCCTGGAACAGGAACTCTTCCATCTGGGTCTTATCGTTTGTTCCATTCACTGATGTCCAGACCTTAACAATTAAGGTAAATGATAGAATTTTCTGGGTAATCTCGGTTATAGAATGTTTTGTACAGTATGATCCAGGAAATGTCAGTTGTAGAAAGTTCTGGTGAATATCAGGTACAGAAGGTAGGATGTAAAATGTTCCGGGAAATGGTGGCTTTAGAATGATACAATGAATTCTGCGTATAGCAAGTTCCAGGAACTATAGGGTACAGAATTTGCTGGAGAATGTCCGATACGGAATGCGATAGGGTCATAAAGACCCACATGACACGCCCTTCTGCCCATTGCGTTTGTTGAGACTCACTCAGCCCCACGGTGAGAAACTCCCCCCAAAATCAACTCAATTGGCACTTCGCAACACAAACAATGCAGTTAAGACAATGCCTCAAACATCTGATCTATGGCCCTATTTTACAATCATACAGACGCCATCCTTTATACCCAGAACTCCCCAATTTCCTTTTCATTTCTGTCTAGCACTCCCATAAATAAAATGTTCTGAATAATTAATTCACAAGATCGGTCACCCTGTCGCTCTGTCTATCTAATGCTATTAAACCATATCCATTTCCTTCCAAGTATGCATTGATTTCTTCACTCTGTTTCGCGAATGCAAGATCCATTCAAATATCATATAGCTTTTTAACCCATTATTTCCTGTTCCATTTTCACGTTTATTCCACATACGGACCCGGTCAGCATCTTTATACTCATAGAATCAGGCCTGATGGGTAAAGTTTTATGAAGCACCATCACCTGCCCTGGGTATATCCTATCACACCAGCAGGACAGTCACACCAGTGATGGGGGCACCATGCGATACATTTAGTAAAGGAGTTACCCTGGAATTCCCCAAGACTGATCTCCAAAACTGGGAAATCTCATGTTAACAAGTCAAAAAAGATCAAGGAAATTTCTCGATTATGGCCTCCACATCGTCCCTGGGTGAAAATAAATCAGAGGAAGCACTGTGTGTGACAAAGTCGCAGAAAGTACTCTGGGGGTTGGACTTCAATGCCCATCACCAAGAGTTTCTCCACAGGCTCACCACTGACTGAACAGTACAAGACCTCAAAAAACAGCAGACAGACTGTGGGAGGAAGTTGGGGATCAAACAAGAGGGAAACATGCTCATCAAACTACTCGTCACAGATGTATCTGGCCCTAACAGTATCTCTATGAACAGCCAGCATACAGCCCTGGTGGAGGGAAAGTCTCTGCCTCAGATCAAATACACTGCCTATTTTGTTATGTGGCACTAACTTCTGTGAAGTAGTCCATACTTCTAAAAGACAGAGCAATTGGAAACTGGGCATTCATGAGGCATTGTGGCTATCAGCATCTGCAGACCAATGGCTATCACTCTATTATAAAGTCAGAAGTGGGTTGTTCACTGATGAGTCCAAAATTTTCAGTAACATTCACAAGTCCACCTACACTGAAGCAGGCTACTCAGCCCATCAAGATGTTTAAACAGGAAGAGAATGAAACCATTCAACCACGTGAGGCATTTAATCTCGAAAGCCTGTTGGACAGGAAATGGAATGGAATATTCCGCCTTTCAAAATACTAAATAAAAACTACAGGGAGGGCTCGTTACCGAACGGCGAGCAGGTACAAATTAGCGATAATTCAGTCTTCATCAGTTCATGCAAAGTAATGACTGCAATGACACCGTGACCAATGCTGGTGCCTCAATTATTTACAATCTATATCAACGTTTTAAATAAATGGAACAAGTGTTTTCTAACTAAGTTAGGCAGGAACTCTGGAGGTAGAGAATCTCCACTTGGATAAGTAATGGACTACAATGTGGCAGCTGGAATATAACGTGGGTAACAGTGAACCTGTAATTTTTCAGGAAGAATAACGGGCGGTATGTTATTGAAATGGAGAGACAATCCAGGATTTAGTCATACCGTGTGTCGTGGAGGATTCACCCTGACAGGTTCAGACACAGGAATTGCAGATCCATCTCTCTGACAATCTAGTACCTGACGTTCCCAGTTGCCCAATTGCTCTCAGTACACATGGGACATTTAGTAAGCTTGTTTGGTCGTGTGGATCGGTCGGGGGAGGGTGCTTTGAGCTTTCTGTAAAGGAGATGGCCTTTACCTGAGAGGTCGTCCTTTCTGTCCACGTGGAGAACGAGCAAAATGGGAATGGAAGACTGCTTCTCAATGAAGAGGCTGCGGCTGCTATGAGGACAGTGGGTAGTCACCAATCTGACGCACTATGTATGGTCACACTGCAACGTTAACGAGTGAGCGACGGAAGGGCCAATCACATGAATGAGAAATAAAGGCTTTGTCCGATCGTGCTGAAATGGTTAGTTACATAAAATTCTCAATGCACCACTGAAAACCGTTTACCCAGAGGAGATATCTGTTAAGTACACAGTACTATGTGGTTCAAGCTCCCGCTGGTGCAACTCGACAATCTGACGAACTCGAAAAAGTGTGTAGGCCTAGCCAATGCATTCATCTACAAACTCACGGTCGATGCCAGTCCTGCACCGGGAGCTATGCAGACCACAACAGAATAATTGCATCCAGGCTTCTATGTGCGAAGCACTTTGCAAAAGGCGAAGTTGTTCTGACACTTTCTCTAACTTGCAATGATTTTTGTTTTTATGCAGTCTTCCAAATTACACTGAGAATGGCTTGTAATGTTCGGAACCAAACCCAATGGGAGCATAAGGGCCATCAAAAGGCACGTTCATTGCTTTATGTTAATTCCTTAGGTACACGATTACATGGAATTGGACAAAACTGCTCGGACTTTATAAAGTCATTCCTTGAGGAAGGGAACAAACATGAAATATCTCAAAGATGGGACAAGGGTGTGAATGTTCAAGGTGGAGCTCCTCTGCACCATTCATTCTTTGTGTCTCTCCTTTTTATTCAGGTTTCTGGAGGCATTTTTCTTTCCAAACGTTTAATGATTTCAAGTAACACCGACGGGAATGGAAGCGGCGAGTGGCAGACTGGAGGTATGTGTGATCTGGCGATGACTCGAGATTTAAAGCACAGTGCACTGTAGTGAATGGGTCCAGTGTAGTCTGGGCCCTAGGCCTACACTCTGAGGACTGCGCCTGCTGCTGTCTGTAGACTGGGCCTGATGCAACCTGGAGACTGAGCTCGATGTGGACTGTAGACTGGGCCCGGTGCAGCCTGGAGACTGGGCCTGGCGCAGTATGGAGACTGGGTCCAGCGTGGTCCGGAGACTGACCCTGTGTGATCTGAAGTCTGAGCCCATTGCGGCCTGGCGACTAGACCTGTGTAGCCTGGAGACTGGGGTTGGTACTTTATGGAGATTGGGGTCAATGCTGTCTGAAATCTGGGACTGGTGTGGTCTGATGACAAGTCAGTGCAGTCTGGAGACTCGGCCCAGAGCGATCTGGACAACGCGACCGGTGTAGTCCTGGAGACCGAAACTGCTACAGCCTGGAGACTGGGGCTGGTACGATCTGCAAACTGAGTCCACTCTGGCCTGGGGACTGGGTCTGGTACAATGTGGAGACTGGAGTCCAAGTGTTCTGGACGCTAGGTCGGGTGCAGTCTGGATACTCAGCCCAGAGCGATCTGGTGACTTGGCCCTGCGTGGTCTGGAGACTGGGCCCAGAGTGATCTGGAGACTGGGCCGGGCACGAACTGCAGACTGGTCCCAGCGTGGACTGGAGGTGTGGAGCTTGCACAGACTGGCGTGAAGGCACTGCAGTTCGAGTCCGTTCTTTTTCCATTTTATTCTTCTGCTGGACATTCATTTAGTATCCTTGTAAATTTGTTCCAAACACTTAAGAATCTGTTCGTAGATTTCTTGTGCATAAGATGGAGGCATAAGCAAAGACATTGTCATCTTTGCGCAGCTTTCATTAGTGTGCCCGTGACAATTAAGCCAATTCAATTCAAACGTGAGAGAATCACTGTCTTTGATTACTTTTTTCAAACACAGCTGTTCCCTCAAGTGTTGCATGGGGCTGCCAACAGACAGTGGTATTAGATCCCTTTAAAAACAAGAGGCAGAGACAAACGGAGAGAGAGTGAGAGACTGAGGAGGGAGACTTCTTTTTCTCAATTTCAATGGATTCACTCCTAAAACTAGAGAAACACACATGTGCACAACCATAAACACACAGAATCATAAAGACATTCGACCCTCATCCTTGTCTTGCCATTAATTAAGTCCACGACTGATCTTATCTAGGTCTCAAATTTATGTCCTCTTGGGAAATAAAGCAGGGCATGTGGCTGAATTGTTATAGTGAATGCACTTTTGGACAAGTTACCGTAATTCTATAAATTTCAATGTCATTAAGGACAAGCATTGATCTGGTCAACAATTTAATGTTCCAAGTTGGGGCAAGGTCATTTGTGGTGGTGTTAGGTAGAAACTTTGAAAAGATGATTGGGGGAAGCTTTTCCAAGTAAAGCGACATCTGGCAAGTTTGGATCTTATAAAAGCGAAATAATACGATTTCAGGTACAAGATGTACATATTTGTATGAAGGGCAGTCCAGATGCAGTAGGGAACAGGATATGAGAGGGGATATTAATGCACTGGTCAAGTAAAAAGAAGGAAGAATTTGTCAGGTATAAACAGCTGGGATTCCTTGAATCCCTTGACACGATATAGTGTCAGAATCTATTTCTGTGAGAAATGAGGAGGGAAATACACGGGCATAAGATAGCTGTGGCTGATAAGGTTAAGTCGAATTGTAAGAAATCCTACAAGTATATTAATTACAAACGAGTTATGATGGAGAAAATAGAGCCCCTTGCTATCGTAGAGCCAACTATATGTGGTTACACAGCAGATTAATTATGATTTTTGGTTATATTGTCAAATGTCCTCACATGATGACAGTGAATATTTTGTATTTCATCACGTTTTACGAAAGGTTAGGTACATAGACAACACGCCCCCCACCCACCTACCCCACCCCAACCCCGTCAAGGTACAAAGCAGGTAAGTATTGAATTCAGAATTAAAATATATACCATTATAGCCCTTCGTATAAAAGTGGAAAAGCACATGAACAGAGTTAACAGTTCAACAACACAACCCATAAGTGTCTGGTCAAACTGGGTCAGCATTCCTTACAAAGACTTGACCTCCTATACATCGCTGTCTTACAGCCTGTTCTTTCTCGATGGGTAAGGTTCGACAGAAATATATGACGTAAGTACTAACTGTGGGGAAAGACATGGTGCGAGGGGACTTGGGAAAATAAGTCCTCTTTTTGAAACGTGACGACATGACAGAAGAGGATTCTATAACCGTATATCTATAACCGTAAATAAAAACGTAGGAGCAATTCAAGTGTATCCCAGATCGTTACTGAACCTAGGGTAGAAATTGCGTGACCCCTTCCTGAGTTATTTGTATTTCTCCAGAGATTTCTGAGGAAGGCTCACTGGATCCGATGTTAACTCTAAATGTTTTGCCCGATTGCTGCCAAATCTGCTGAGCTTTTCCAGTGTGTTCTGTTTTTCGTTACTAATTTATAGCATTCACATTTCTTTCAGTATTTATTTGTATCATTGACCGCCACGGGTGAGGTTCTGGAGGACAGGAAGACACTTAATGTTGTGGCATCATTTTGTAAAAAGACTCCAAAGAAAAGACAGGGAACTACAGACCGGTGAGTCTGATGTTAAGCGTAGTTCAGTGTTTGGAGGAGATTCTGAGATACAGGATCTGCATGTGATTAGAAACCAAGGACTGACTTTGGAAAATCAGAACGGCGTTTTGAATGAGAAATTGTGTCTCACAAACTTGAGTGTTAATATTCAAGAGATGGTCAGGAAGATAGATTAAGGTGAAGCTACATACGCTGTCTATGGGGACCATAGTGAGAACAAACAAGATTTGTTTCGCAGTTTAATAAGGAAATATCACCGCGGATCACGGAGAGCTAACCTATTACATACAGAATTGGCTTGATAGTAGGGGATCGAGGGTGGTTGCAGAGATGTGTTGTGACAAGCATTGTGCGAAAATGACCAATGTTGTGTCCACTGTTGTTTGCTATTTTTATAAATGATTTCGATGAGAATCTCCGCATCATGGAAAGTAAGTTTGTAGACTATGCCAAAATTGCTGTTGTAATGGGCAGTGACGAAGGCCATTTAAAAGGAAAACGAGAACATGATCAACTGGGGTAGTGTGCCAAGGATTGGCAGGTGGTGCTTCATGCAGGTAACTGTGAGGTCTTACAATTTGTTCGACAAATCAGAGCAGGATTGACATAGTTAACGGAAGGGCTTTGGGCAGTGGTGTCATGCACAGAGACCCGCGGGTGCAGGTATATATTTCCTCAAAAGTGGAGTCACAGGTAGACTCGGCAGTGAAGACGGTGTTAGGCACGCTTATCTTCATCAGTCAGAGCTTTAAATGTAGAAATTCGAACATCATGCTGCCGTTTGTAACAGGTAGTTAAGGGAGTGAAGACAGTGTTTGGCACGCTTATTTTCATCGGTTAGAGCATTAAGTTTAGGAATTGGGATTTCATTCTGTAGTTTCGTAAGCGAATGTTAAGGAGACATTTGAAGTACTGAGTACAATTCTTGTCACCCTGCTGTAGGAAGGATGTTATAAACTGGAAAGGGTGCAAATATTTAACAAGACATGACAGAGACTAGATGCTTTGAGATATAAGGATAGCCTGTATGGGCTGGGAATCTATCCTTTTTGCGTAAGAGGTTGAGGATGACTGAAAAAGGGATATAAAATAATGAGGGACATGGATAAATTTGAACAGCCAAGGGCGTTTCCCTCGAGAAAACGTTTCCAAAAACAAAGGGCACAGATTCAAGGTGAGCACAAGAGATTTGAAAGACATCTAAGAGTTAAATATTTTGCACAGACTTAGCTCTGAATTTGTAATGAACTGTCCTAGAAAGCAGTACAGCGGAATACAACAGCAGCATTGAAAAGACAGCTGGATATGTATCTGAATAGGAAAGGTTTAGAGGGATATGAGTCAAATCCCGAAAAATAGAATTTGTTCGGCTTTGCAAACCTAGTAATCATGGACAAGTTGGGGCGGCATCTCTGCTTGCATATTGTATAATTCTATAACATCTCTTTCATCGTCAGTTTTCTGTTGCCTTCATTTCATTTCTGCATCAAAAGTACACTTCACAGATCGAGTTCTGATACTTTGAAAGTAGAATTCCTAACATTGATGTTGTGCTGTAGACTACAGTAGCAGTCAAAGCCGAATTGTATTTAAACACCGTCTGTAACTTGTTTTGCACGGAATAATCCCTCAGTTTACCATTTCCATCAAGCTGACCTATGGTTCAGTGAGGAGTGAATGTAAACATGCCAGGGTGAACCGAAACATGATGACAACCTGTTGATGCTAACAGGCTTGACTGCTTACGTTCTGGACAGCAGACCCAACATCTGATGGACAGGGTGAACTGATTTCAAAGTTAACAGATAAGATCGAATATCTGCAGTCCTACGACATCCAGGCATAAATCCACCCATTATTGATTTTGCATGATTTTGAATAACACAGCGTTCCACATGATTATAGTTACTACATTATTGGGGATCGAATTTTCGTGATGGCGATTCCCTTATCCCCACAGCATTCTCCTCCTCTCTCTCGCTTGACTTAGTGTCTATTTATATTGACTGCATTGACTTCTATACCCTTCTGTGGGAGAGAACTCCCCATGTTCATCAGTCTCTGAGTGCAGACATATATACTCATCTGAATGCAGAATGTTTTGCCTGCACATAATAATGTGGCCATTGTTTTCGGTATCCCAATCAGTAGAGTGGTCACCCCTGTCTCACCCAGTCATAGCTTGAAATACTTCACTGATGTCTCCACTCATTTTCATAAACTCCATAAAATAAATGTGCTGTCAACCCAAATTCTGCTCCCACAACGGGTATGTTATCCCTGATATCAGTGTGGCCATCTTTCGCCGCACTCCCTCAATGTCACATTTCCCCTTTATTCGGTAAGCAGAACTAAACTGCACACAATATTGCACAAAGTTCGAAATGGAATTTCACCAAGATCTTGTATAGCTGCAGTGAGACACCTTTACCCATGTACTCTAATCTCTATGAAATGGTGGTCAAGACAGCATTTATATACCTAACTGCTTTCTGCTCCTGCAAAATTGCTTTCAGTGACTAGCATACAAGCCAATCCAGCTACTTTTCAGTCTAACAGCTATCCAAATGCTGAGTCTATGTACACTGGTCAGTGTGCCGATGCCATTCTCAGTATTGACTTCTGGGTTCAGAACTCACTGCCCTTTATAGGTCAACATTTCTCAATCAATCCCTTTTCAAATGGCAGGATATTGTCCTTCTGTTCCCCACAAAATACATAATGTCACATCTATCCACATTGATCTTCACCTGCCACGTATTTGCCCATTCACTTCACTTGTCTCAGTCACTTTGAGCGTCTTCTCGGGCTCCTTACCCACTAACAATCCGACATTGGTTATAACCGTCAACACCTTTCGAAATATTGCATTTGATTTTCTCAACCAACTGGCTGTTATGTATTGGGAATGTTTGTGGCCCAAGCACCGAGCATTGCCATGTCACCACAAGTCTTTCACTCCAAACAAGCATCCATTTCTTTCCAACTCAGTGTTTCCGATCAGCTCTCCAATTTTAACACCATGTCCACGCATCAATCGCTAAACCACATAATTTTACTTTTACACTAGATTTTTAAGTCAGTCAAAAATATTTTCGAACATCAAATTCACTACCTCAATTGCTTCCCCGAAAAGGGAGTCGGTTTCTCAAACATGTTTCCCATTTCATAAATGTATGTTCACGTTTCCTATGCCCATTCGTTTCTTTTCCAAAATGTTTTCCAAATCGGCTTATTTAATCATTTCATTCTATTTCCTTTTCTCATCAGAATTAGGTTTTCTCCTATTGCTGGAAAAGCTTTATTTATGTCTTTTTTTTCTGTGAAGGAAGAATTTAAGTTGATGTGTCATAGTTCTGTTATTTCCCTTCTCTCCATTATACATTTCCTGGTTTCAGACCGTAAGGAAGCTGACACATTGACTAAAAGGAACAGCTGCTGTCTATTCACCCTATAATCTTACAAACGAGATACATATTCATTCTTCCTTCCCCATAGAGCAGCGAAAACGTGTCAAATGAGCCACGCCTGCCCCTCAGTCCTCTGTTCCTATATTCCATTCAGTCCATAGAACCGCCTGCACAGAAGCAGATGGAGACCATTTCCTCCAAATACCTGGTCCATAGTAACACAGGATATCATTCGGTTCCTCAAGAGTCTTACAGATGGTTTGGTATGCTTCGAAAAATCTGATTGGCAGATCACAGCTGAGTACGAAAGAAGCCTCCCACTCTTTACAGAGTTTCTCCTCTCTATAACTGGTGTTTCATTGGTGGGTCATGTTGTGGATCCAAATTCACTATGAGCATCGCCACCATTTCACGCCGAGAGGTGGCTCACAAAATACGGTTCTCTCGCTGAACTCAACATTCAATAACGGAACTTTCAGGAAAATCACAGCCATTAACTTTACAATTACAGAATATGAAGACAGAATAAACAGCAATAGTTAATTCGGACATTCACACTTTTGTATAAGATCATGGGTTGGCAAAAACCTCTCTTTTGTGCCCAATTCTTTACACCCGCACAGGTCAAGCATCCATCGATCGCCTCTTTAAATACTTGCAGTGTTATACTCCCCCGAACTCGCGAGATCAGAGAATTGCTGACATTCGCTACACTCTGTGAGAAGACAACTTTCCTCGACAGACACCATAATGTATTAATATTAGCAAAGAAGGTGAATCCAACTGCGTTGATAAGAGTGAATGAGCCTGATATCAAGGCAACACATAAATGACGGTGGTTTCCTGAACGGCACTGAAAGTCCAGAATCAAGTATCCCAAACTTTGCAAAAGTGCAATCGACAGAATTTATCACATTTTCAATTTCCGTTTAGAACATAATGAGTGATTGCCTATCACCGTCAAGTTTTAACTCAATTGCCTTTTTTTTCACTGTCTTCACTCCTTCTGCATCAATAATCGCATGGCTTAATCTGGTGAAATTCCATTACACTGTCTCTGTTGCAATGAAATCATTCGTTTTAACGGAGGGAAAATCTGTCCACAATACCCCAAATGCTGTCTCAACAACACTCTCAAGGATGGTCACAATAATTCCCAGCCCTCACTTGCCAATATATTTGTCTTTCTTGAGACATAAAACACCCATTGTTTCTCTATGCAACGCCACTGATATGGATTTGAAAGTTCCTGACATCTGTATTTCAACATCAGTTAGGCCAGCACCAGCAGTATTGTGGAGATGAACATCACTCTTGGGGACAGACTCAATCAGAAAGAGTGCGCTTGAAATAGTGAATGGTTACCGACCTGAATGGAAATTAGCTTTAGGAATATCGGAAACAGGCAAAGTAACGGGCAATCATTATTCTTGTTCTTCCCTCACTTGATATGTGCAGCCATGATCAGGTCTACATGTTGTGCCCATATTGAAATGAGTGACTGGTTCAGTTGTTCCACAGGACAGTCAAGAATAAAGCACATTGCCGTCGGTTTGCAGTCACTCAGAAACCTGACCAGGGAAGGATGATTGATTGACTTCTCTAAAGGACATGAGGTAAGCAGGTATCAACAGACTATTATTCTCCAGCTCGAGAACATGAGACAATGACTTACGAACCGTGTACTGTCTGCCCGTAGGAAATATTCAGTGGAGTGAACAAGTTTGAAATCCTCAAATGCAATTATTCTATCATGGACATTTGGTTAGAAAGAACTTGGAAATGTTATATGCGGATTTAACAAAGTCAGAAACGACAGTATTTTTTAGAAGTTGCACTGATGGTGGTACCTGGCATGATTAGTGAGTGGGGATGATATGGAAATGCACTCCTGTTCAGGACAAAAAGGATTATGAAGTCTGACAACCCTTTTCCCATGTTGGTGAGTAATTTTCCATAAACACTTTGCTCCGTATGATTCGTAAGGAGTGAAATCTTACATTCGAACTGGAAACATTCACTTCCAATTTTGGAAATGTTAACTAACACGAACAGCAATTCAGTTAACGTGGTTTAGCTGACAGCTATAGTTACTTACCAGGAACACCAATTATAGCGAGGATGGGAAAATAACCAGCTTGAATAACAATCAGAACATGATAGATACGCGATGTTAATGATGTCCAAGGTTGAGAAAGCATGTAAAGACCCTCAGATAAAATCCTATCCATTGTTCTCAAGTTCTGATCCAGTATTGAAACATTCCAGTCTAACTTTCCGAGATTCTGATCTGTCCTCTCCTTCCTTCTGGAGCTGCTGATGCCTATTAGTGCAGTTAGTGATGTTCCCAATGAAATGATGAGATAACGTATTGAACCGATACTCCAATTAGTAGAAGAAGCAAACCCTCCAGTGACACATTTAGGATCCACGGAGACTGACATCAATCACAGTCGCTGAACAAATAGCCCCAATTAACCCCTTTCCGTTCAATACTATCTTATAAAAATGCAAAAAGTTGCTTAAAATTTCCACGTTTAGGATGGGATATGTGAGGACGATTGAGGGAAGGAATGCCGGAGATGGTAGATCACTTGTGTACTACAATGAAATCTGCTTTGGATATGGGATTGATGTCAGATGCTTATCATAACGTAAACATAGATATACTCAGACTATCGGGTTGTGTCATTGGCTTTCAAGGTAGTCAATACAATCAATTCAAACTTGATTGGAGTTTGATAAATTTCGGTGAGGATTTAAACTGATTGGCCGAATTCGAATTTATTTTTGTTTCCAAGCAACGAGCTAATCAAGTTCTTTGACTCAATGTTACATTATTACCTTTTGAGTACACGTGGTGCGCTGATCGGTAGTTGGGCAGCATTTAACTTTCTTGAAGGTACACTCACGTCTTTATAACACCCACTTCAGAAAAATGGAAATGTCATACTGCCAAGATGGCGTCATGTTTTTCTACCTTTTAAGCATATGACCCTGACATACCGTTAACTTTCATGCAAGTTCACCTTAACGTCTTCCCATATGTCTATATATGCAGTGTGTTATAATAAAAGACAAATCTCATCTAAACTCTATCAGCAAAACGAGCGATAACGCGTCTTCTACTACATTCTTTGGACCTGCAACATATATGATTTCTAAATTAAAATTCGTTAACATAAGTTCCCAACGAAATAGTTTCATATTCTTATCTTAATCCGTTCTAAGAACGCAAGTTAATTGTGGTCAGTGCACGCAATCATCTCCAGTAGATTATTCATGATGTACAGAGCAAAATGCTGGAAGGCCAGTTCCTAACCCAAGCGTTCATTTTTGATTGTGAAATATTTCCTCTGGTGAATGTTGACCCTCTTCGAAAAATAACTAACTGGCAATTCCATCTCATCCTCATTTTCCAGGTGCAGTGCAGCTCCAATTCCTCTGTCACTAGCATCGACTTCAAGAAGTTTTGAAAAGTTTGGTGTATCTGAAACTAGTTCGATGTTTAATTTTTTTAAAAAATGATGGAATGACTTCTGGCATAGTTCTGTCCAATGAAAAGTTTTGTTCATTTTCAACAAATCGGTTAACGGTGCCAAGACACTACCTGAAGTTTTGAACAAACGTCCGACTGAATCTGCTGAGACATGAGATTGTAAGCATCTCTTTATTAGAGGTTGGTAGTGGAAATACCTCATTGGTTTTTGTCTTTGTGTTCCGTGGGGTCAACCTTCATGACTGATGTTATGTCCCAAAAAAAGTCACCTCTGCTTTTCCGAATACAGTTTTATTTATGTTTATCACCCCTTGCTTCTCACTGTGGTTCAAATATCTCTTTCAGCTGTACATGTGATCTTTCCAGGACTTATGAAAGATCACTACATCGTCAAAATAGACTGAACTGTTTGTTAGGGTAACAAATGAGGTCTGCAGATGCTGGAGATCACTGTTGAAAATGCGTTGGTGGTTAAAGCACAGCAGGTCAGGCAGCATCCAAGGAATAGGAAATTCGACGTTTCGGGCATAAGCCCTTCCTGATGAAGGGCTTATGCCCGAAACGTCGAATTTCCTATTCCTTGAACTGTTTGTTAACCCAGTCATGTCTCTGTTAATGAGTCTTTGGAATATGCCAGGCACTTTCTTCATGCCAAAGGCCGTCACTTTAAACTGACATTTGTTATTTAGGGGTACAAACGGATAAATTTCTTTTGGCATCATTGATAAAGATACTGCCATTAACCACGCATTAAGACCAACTTGATGATGTAACTAGCTTGTGCAACATTCGCCACACAGTCCGATAACCTAGGAATTGGATATGAGTCAGATTTTGTAGAGGTGCTTACATTCCGATAAACCACGCAGATTTGTCGAGTCCCAGCTAGTTTGAGAACTAAGTCGATCAGCAAATTCCAAGTACTCTGGCTTGGTTCGATAAGGTTCGCATCAAGCATGGCCTCCACTTCCAGCTGGAACTGTCTGAAATGAGACGATCAAGCCGATAGTGATGTTGTTTTATCAGAACATTAGTTACGACGTCTACTTGATGTACAATAGCATTCGTTCGTCCCCAGCTGATAAATACATTATCATTGTACTGTAGTAAGTAATGTTTCAACTGCGTTCAATGTTGCTGAGGCAGATAGCTTCCTAATCTATCCCACTGCTCAAGAACGTCTTCATTTTTAATCTATTTTGAGGCATCAAAAATCCATATAATCCAGATCTGTTTTCTCACTTTGTGGGGCAGTAACTAACAGCTGTTTCCGGAATTCTTTGTCGCCAATGTAATACTTTTGCAAAATGTTCACATGACATACTTGATACCACTTTCTACTTTCTGACGTCTTTACGAAATAGTTTCCCTGACTCAACTTTTTCTCAATTTGATAGGGACCACAGTACCTCGCTTTGAAGTGAGCACCTATCACCGGTAACAGTAATAACACGTTATCCCTTGGGTAAACGTCCCAGACTCAAGGCTTTTATCTGCCACCTGCTTAATTTGACACCGTGCCCTCTTCAGCTTCAGTTTAGCTATCTCACTTATTCGATTTAGTTTCGCCCTCAACTCCAATAAATGTTCAAAGTGTGAGATCTCCGACTTTGGTCCTGTGAATTTTTCTTTAATTAACTTCAAATAATCTCTCACTTCATGACCGTTTATTAATTCAAAGGAAGTGAACTGAATAGATTCATTTGGGGCATCTCTAATGGCAAACAATACGAATGGGATACGTTTATCCCAATCATTCGGGTAATCCTGACAGTATGCTTTCAACATGGGCTTCAAGGTCACATGCCACGATTCTAAAGCTCTCTGGGATTCAGCACGATATGCACTGGTCTTAAAGTGTCGTATACATAAGCTATCCATGATCTCCTTAAACAGGCTACCGGTAAATTTTGATCCTTGGTCCGATTCTATCTCTTTGTTTGGCTCATGCCGTATGTACAAAGCTACAAACTCCTCTACTATTCTTTTTGCCTTCTTACACAGACATGGAATTGCGTCCGGAAATCTGGTAGATGCATCAATCATGGATAACAAGTACTGGTTCTCAATTTACTTCTCGGTAGGGGACCTACACAACAAATGATAATCCACGTGAAAATTTCTTTCGATGGAATTGGCAACAAAAGAGCTGGTTGCATTACCACCCGTGGCGTACCAACATTTGGCACATCCTTGTGCATTCCTGGCCAGTGCAAATGTTTTTGTATCTTAGCCTGAGTCGTCCATAACCCGACTTGACCTCCTACATTTAGTTACGTGCTACCTGTAGCACTTCCTATCTGTATGCTATTGGCAACAGGATCTCGGGCACTTCAGCCCATTTCTCCTCTGCACTAACCTGCTATCTTCTCCATTTCCGTCTGAGGATTCTATCTTTCAGATGATAACCCTCTGGAATATTGTCTGCCACCTTTTCAGCGTACGAATCCCAATGTGTATATTTTCTTGCCTTGTTGTTGCAAGTCCCTTCGCCTTTCAGAACTAAACTCTTCTGCCTGACGCTCTGTTTGTTCATGTTTTTCCTGCACTATTACAGATACAGGGTATCTGCCACATGAGCCTCGACTCCTTAATCTTTCTCTTTAGTTTTCACTTCGTGCTATGACTTATGATGGTGGAATCAGGTTACCACAGATTCTGGTGAAATACCAGGATAATTCTGTTTAACTCCACATTTTCTTGGATTTCCTTGGGCTTCTTCACAACAAAGGCTGTCATTCCCACTTTGGATCCTGCCAAATCATTCCTAGCAACAAGCTAAATTCCTCAGACTGACGTTATACACTCTCACTTACCTTCTCGTCAGCCCCACTTATATTCCCATTGATCTCTACACTCCTGAGGCTCCAAACCCACATTGCTGATGAAGGGCTTTTCCCCTAAACGTCGATTTATTTCCTGCTGCTCAGATGCTGCTGGACCTGTTGTGCAGTGCATATTAACTCACCACTTACTATTAGCAACTGGTTAGACCCTGTATCGCTCAAAAGTAAACCTTCTTGTCCTTCTCCCCCGTTCTTTCCGAATAAAATTTGCACAAAGAGGTGTATTCTTTACAGCGATCAGGTACTAACTCCATACCCATCCACTGCCTAGGCTGTGCACTCTCCTGTAGCTCCTCAGCTCTTCTTGGATGGTGGGGTGTACTTCAATATCTTCACCAATGCCACTGGCTGACCAGTACCACAGCACCTTTCCTTCACGACGAGCAGTGTGCCTTTACCTGCCCCATCTTCTGGCAGTGAAGATAATATTTGCCAGTGCCCTTCTGAAACCACTGGCATTCTACGTTTCTGTGTCCCACTCCATTATAGTGAAAACACCTGAAGCCTTTCACCTCCTGTCCACTCTCTTACGCCTCTTTAATCTACGGCAAAATCTTATCACTGTTGTCCATTCTTGCTTCAGTAGTGTAGGATATTCCATCCTCCCAATTTCGATCCGTCACAGTACGACATTCTTCTTGGAAGCTGTAGCAACACGTTCTCATCTGTTAATCCTCATGCTCTTCTCACTTGCTGAGCTTTCTTTTTCCTTCACGTGAATTGTTAACATTTCTGGAAGCGAGTTTTTAAACTCTTACAGCAGAATAATCTCTCTGGTAGCCTCAAATCTCTTAACTCTTTTGAAAACAAGCAACCATCGTTCAAAATTTCTGTTTCAAACTTTCGAACTCAACATAAATCTAACCTGGTTCCTTCTTTATGTTTCTGAACCGCTGTCTCCATGCTTCTGGTACCATTTCATGAACACTTAAAGTAAACCATCTGCCATCGTGGCAACTACCTCATTAGCTCTGCCTACCAGTTTTGTCTGAGCTAACGTTACCCATAAATCCTTGGACCACTCTATTTGCATCGTCAAATGTTCAAATGTCGCTGGGTATCCAGCTGAACCACTTACACAATCTCCAACTCTCTGTTCATATCGTTCATTTCCCATTTTGTTCTTTGAAACCCGGGCACTCGGAGACAGTTTGTGAATCGAGGTGCTGAGAGGGCTTCTTCATCCCTTGCTGGAGTGTGTAGAACGGAGCTCAAATTCTCCTGAAAATCTGTCTGTCACTTCCACCCGAGGTAAGGGCACATTTGTTCCTCAAAAATTTTCGAATTAGAAATAAAATTCCTAATCGACCAGAAAAAAATGCAATTGCACTACAACTATCGAAACACAATGATGTATTTACTGTTGGTCTAAAATGAATGAAGGGTGACAGCAAAAGAAGAGTGCCGTCACCTGATGATGTCTGTGCCGTTATCACAACATGCCCCGTCACGTCTGCAATATCTCTTGCCTCCCCTGGCTACTCCTAACAAACTGGGAATGAATCATGGAGAAGAAAAGAGGAGGAGAAGCAGCAGTACCTGTGGGAAAAGCCGCAAGAAACTCCAGTTAGAGTTAATTGTTCAGAAGAAACAGCATTGGCTGCTTCAACTAAATCACGGAAAAGAAGCACGATCGCCAGCGCAAATCAAGCCGAAACCCAAACACGACGTTGAATTGCCTGATCAGCAACGTGGCACTTCCAGGAAGTTGAAAGAAGGAGCAGTCGATAGAGTAAGGAGGCGGCACTTCACCTCGAACCCGAATGAGCATCGCCAGTCTACAGGACAGGCACGTTAACCAAATGAGGCACAGAGGCACAACACAATCGAACTTCCCTCACTCATATGTGCAGCTGACATTGTGTTGCTGGAAATGCGCAGCAGGTCAGGCAGCATCCAAGCAGCCGGAGAATCGACGTTTCAGGCATGAGCCCTTCTTCAGTCTCATGCCCGAAACGTACATTCTCCTTCACCTTGGATGCTGCCTGACCTGCTGCGCTTTCCAGCAACACATTTTCAGCTCCGATCTCCAGCATCTGCAGTCCTCACTTTCCACTCATATATGCAGTCCCTTAATCACTTGGTTACAGTAACTAGGAAATGTGCTTTCTGTGTCAATGTCGCTCACTATGAATTGCAATCAAACCCTGCTTTTGCAAAGATAGACAGTCCCTAGCTGAACATTCTCCACTGAAAAGGCAGAGGAAGATACAATCTCACCCAGCATTGGCTTCAAAATGATGTTTTCACTTGTTTAAACTGACAGGAAAAAAGAGGATGCGTGCATCCTCTCGGAACCCATTAACCGCGTTAATATACACAGAGAAAACCTCACACCACACGGAACAGGGTCATTGTCGTGAATTAACCAGGAGTGATGTGTGAATTAGCATAAACAGTGGGAATTTATGGCTAACCCATTAGCACCGAGACTGAGTCTTGCAACTCCAGCTCCACGTTCACTTCCTACTTCATGCCGCCAGTCATTCCCTTTTATTTTTATTTCAATCCACCGCTCCGCTTCTGAACTTATTCCTGACCAACTGCAGGTGTCCAATTAGAAAATGCAAGTATGTGAAGCGGTTTTCTGGAATCTGTTCGTCACTCAGTGGGATATGATTCACTGCCCTCCTTCAAATACCCCAGACATGGAGGAGTTCAGTTACTTTCCTGAAGCCGTGGACTCCTGAGCATATAGGTACAGCCATGATGCCGCTACAGAGGGAGTTCAAGAATGTTGACCCAGCGACATAAAAGAAACAGCAAAGTATTTCCAATAAAATATCAAAAAGGTCAGATGAATGGAAGTGGTTTTAGGGTGGTAGCTTTCCCGTATAGATGCTGCCATTGTCTTTCCAGATGGATGCAAACATCACTGGACTGACTCTGGCAGTATCTGCGTGCGCATTTTGTGGGTAACCAGGAATTCGGTTTCATTCAGATAACTCACAAGAAAAGAAACAAATTTTCTTTTTTGGACTGGGTGATGCGAGCTCATTCCGAAGGAGGAACACCCAGTTATGCTGGCAACAACACTTGCGATCTGACTTGTACATGCACTTGTGTCTATACTTTACATCATAACCAACTTCTGCAGCAAAGTTTCTCCCTGCAAGTTTCCAAATAGTTCGCATTAGTTCCCTTGGTTTCAATGTGAAGAAAGCGGAGCTGTGATAATCTGATTTTGTTCAGCAGACGTAGTACAGGAAGGCACAGAACAAGCTGATCCAGGCAGGAGCTGGTTTTGATTCGCTGAGTTGCGCTGCATGAGCGACACCAGTAACAGTGTTGTTCAGCTCGTCTGATTCCAGATTCTGATCGAGAAATGACTACAGTTTACTCGCTGAGCTTGTTCCTGGTCTTGAATAAAGAGACCATGACTCAAAAAATGAAAGTTCATTTCAGTGGATTGGATCATGAATTAGCGCATGGATGTGAATAAACTCGTGGAATGTTCCAGCAGAGAAGGATGCAACCCTGAAACAGACATCTTAGAACAAATACGTCTCTTTTGTCAGTGAACGTCACAACTCCACAATGTGGGGACTTTGAAGAGAAGCAATGACGGGTGATCATCTTTGCTGTTTGGTCACCTTGTACATGTTCCCATTCCTGCTCATATCTGCGTAAACATCAGGACTCTGCAGCAAGGGGGCTCAGGACTAGGGGCACAAAGGATAATTTGTCTGATTACAGATCCAGAGATTATAGGTTCGGCTCCTACTTGACTTTCGTGCAGTTCACTGCGACTTTGCACTTTCAAACTGATCGTCCACGTTGTCCTGACGCCGAAATGAAGTTTGACTTCCTGATTTGCAGGAACGAGGACATTTCACAGTCTCACATTAATAAATGTCCTCGGGTACATTCGTGTGAATCTCACAACGCCGATAGAGGAACTCAAGCTCACATCGTCTCAGAGGCTGATCAAGGGCACATTTCCATTTCCCAAATACTCTGAAGCAATCACTGCGGGAATGAAAAGGAAACAAAACTCGTTTTTGTGAATCTTCAGAAACTCTTTGGGAAGTGGAATCAGAGGGGAATGAAGAGTAAACTGTTCGACTAAGCAGAGACAGTCCATACATCATCCCCTTCTTTCAGAGGTGACTCTGATGTTCTCGGGGCTATTCACTGATCCGAGACATTGAACTTATTCCCGTCAGGTGCGCTTTTCTTTTTTCTGTTGTCACTATCAAGAACAATAAGTCCTGATTCCCGGATCTGGAATCCAACTCATGAAGAGCGTTAAAGCTACGAGTCCTATCACCGAGTCCATCTGCGATGAGGGCTAAACCACTTGCATACTTTCTTAATTGTACAGATTTTGGATTTCACAAAATTCATGGAGAGAAGTTTCTTCTTCAAAGTTATCGAATCATTGAGGTTTTTTTTTTAACAGCACGGAAAGAGGCCTATCATCCCAATTTCCAACACTTGCACGAAGGCTTGTGTGCTTAGATGTTCCGAGTGTTTATCGCAAGAATCTTTAATCTCAAAGGACAGCACTCACACGACTGCAAGCTGAGATGGAAAACGAAAGCACCAGTTGGTAGAAAACCTCAGCAGGTCTGGCAGTATCTGTTACATGAATCCTGACTTTACGTTTCTCGTCTAATGATGCTTTTTCAGAACCAGCTTCTCCTGCCAGTTTTTGTTTTTGATGAGAAATGTACCCTCACACCCCCTCAAGGAACGGAAACATGTTTACTCAAAGAGGGAAACACAAAGCAACATGCACCAGGAGTGAGAGAGGTTGCGTCAAAGTAATGAGACGGAACTGACTTGCCCTATTTCAGATTTTAACACAAGAGTGTAATGAGAGCACCGTGTTCCTTTTGATGCAGCAAGCGTGGAATCATTGACACACGACCTCAGGAGATGCAAACTCCTGCCGCTGGCTTACAACATCGTTTCTCTGAGGACAAAGTCAAGACGATGCCCACGAAACAAGGGTTCAAATGCACTCAAAACTGAAATGTAACAGATAACTTCAGGGACTGTGTATTTTAAAGCAAGATGCAAATAAATCACGACAGTGCAAAGGGATCATATTCAGAACAATGGGAGAATGCAATGCAAAATAAGTAAGTGTTTGAAGTGATGCAAACAGAGATCTTCCTTTGAGTAGTCTACTCAAAGGAATCCAATGCTTTCACTGCCATAGCCTATTAATGGGTAACATTTACAGGTAACCAGTATGAAATACTGCCTGATCCTAAGATGCAGTGTCATGCCATCGCCCAGTTAGAGTAAATTCCCGGCATGTTAGGATCCCACATCTGTAATGACAGCTGCTATTGCGTCACGTGCAATCGGTTTAAAACAAGAACAGAGGGGAAGGCAGGAGAAGGAGAGGGCAATGGTGGTTGTGACAGGTGACTGTGGGCCTCATGGAGCCAGGCTCAATGAGGGTATTGAAGACTGCTTTTTATGTGTCACAATAATGACTGTACTTTGTGTGTTGTCCTTTGCACATCTCATCTCGGCTCCGTGCGCCAATGGGATCCATTCATTTCTAACTTGATCAACTTTACGTTGGCAAGCTTTGCACCATATTTTATCGGAGCAGAAAGGGATAATCAGCCCATTAAGTCTGCCCCGCAATTCAATGAACTCATTTATGATCTTCCAATACTGAACTGCCCTTTCGTGCCTATCTTCCGAACTATGCATGCATTTACTAATCATTAATCGGCCGATCTCAGCTTTGGATAACCTTAATAACCCAAACTCAACAGGACATGCTCTACAGAATTCCACTGGAATATGAGAATGGCAGGACAATGGTATGTATAACCACAGAAATGAAAAAAAAAACACAGTCATTCTCACTGGGATGGGGGAGGGGAGAGAGGATATGACGAATGTTCATTTTAAAAGAGAGGCAAGGAGTTGGAATAATTTGCCATTCTCACATTGCGATCACTTTAGTTGAACTGTCTACACATTTTCTCACCCAACATTCTGTCTCCCTTCCCACTATTGCATAAATGGTGTCCCTTTCACACTTCACATCAGCTCTGATGAAAATTCATCTAGACGGAAAGCATTAGTTTGCAACCAGTACTGATATGATCTCACCAATTGTCTCAGTACAGATTCGAGCTTCTGCAGTAATTTGATTCACTGTGCATTCTCATTTCTGACTGAAATGTGTGATTTCCATTCTGATATTAGGCACACTGATACTAGTCTGTCCGAGAAAGGAACCAACCTTTCTGCATTCAAAAAGAAATAATCTACAAAATAACTGTATGTTGGCTCAGGAGCAAGCTTTGTTTCAGTACTGTTTCTGAGGAAGGAAAATACAAAGGATTTAAGGGTTTTCACCAAATTTAGTTTCATATCTGAAGTGAAACTGTCACCGAATCTGACAGAGCTGCTCCCTTTGCTGTTTTACTGTCAGGATCTACTGTCCATTTTTCAGAGTTTGTACCGGAAGAATAAATCCTGATTCTCTGAATGGGAGTCAAAACCAGGAAAGAACAGTGAGAGGTGTGAATCACAATAACGAGAGAACAAGAGAAATCACACACATTGCTTGCAGCTTTGCATTTTGGCACTGCCTTTGATTTTTTGTTCAGTTGCAAAATGACAGAGACGCACTGAATTTTAACAGCAATTTGACAGTCCGTTCTGCCCATAATGTCAGTGCCTGTCATCAACCATCTCGCTTCTAAACTCAGTTTCAGGACTGTGGCGTTCTGTGTTCTAACGTTGTCAGTGCTCAACGAAATAGATATTCGATGTCTTGCGGCCTTCAATGGAACAAAAACCGCTCATTCAAATAATGACAGGAAACTTTGTTGTTTGATGGAAGATGAACACTACATTGTTGCACGTTAAAGACAATTCCAAAAGTCAAACGCTGTCTCGGAGCCTTTTGCCATGTTTCCTCATGATGCAATAAGTGTGGGTTTACATATGTGAGATTAGAGCTAATGAAATTCCTTTTCAACCCTTCGCTATCTGTGGTGTGGTGTCCCTCAAGGTTAGAAAAAGTATTTGTCTCTCTCTCATATTGGAGAAGAAAGAGTTTGGCGACTTTACCGTTGATTGGGTGGCCTGGTGCCAGACTTGGTGATATTATATCAGTGGTGCACACATGCATATTTTGTTCTCTTTCATAAGCAGTGCGTGGTCAGTTGTAATTGTAGGAGATAAATATAGACAATCCTTTCACACATAACGGCAAAAAAGTTGAGAATTTAAAATGGCGGCCATGTAATCCAGCGGGGCAGCTGAGTCGCGTAAAACAAAATACAGATGAACTGCGGATGCTGAAAATTAGAAACAAAAGCAGAAGTTGCAGGAAAAGCTGAGCATGTCTGGGAGCATCTGTGAACAGAAATCATGATTGACACTTGAGTTCTGCAGAACTGGGTAAGTTTCACCAGACCTGAAAAGTAGCTCTGACGTTGATTCACAGATGTTGTCAGACCTGCTGAACTTTTTCTTCATCTTTTGCTTTTGTGTCAGTGGTCCGCACTATGACATTACAGCACAAGGGACCTGATTTCAATTCCAGCCTCGTGTGACTGTTGAGCTATGAACATATTCACACTGAGGAGAGATCATTTAAATGCCCAGAATGTGGAAAATGTTATAAAATCTTTGGGGATTTGATGTCCCATCAAAGTTCTCATACAGAGGAGAGGCTTTCTAAATATACAAACCGTGAGATTTGCTCTAAACGTCGCAGTGACCTAATGTTGAATCCACGTGCTCCAATTAACAAAAGGCACTTTATTTCCCAGCCAATATAAAATGCTATAAAGCTTCCAGGGACCTAATGTCCCACAAACTTGTTCAGTGTGAGGTGAGAGCGTTCAAGTACTGTCTGTGTGTGACTATCACATGTGGTCTGTCTGTGCGACTGTGCTCATGTGCTTCAAAGTGGGACTAGAATAGGTGATCCCTCTGTGGGACTGGGTTCGAGTTCTCTCTCTATGTTTCTCAGGGCAGGTGCTCTCTCTGTGGGACTATGTACAGTTGCTCTCTCCGTGGAACTTGGTACATGTGCTCACTCCGTGGGATTCTGTTCAGGTGCTCTCTCTGTTGGACTGGGTGTATGTGCTCTCTGTTGGGTTCAGATGCACACTCTGCCGGACAGGGCACAGGTGTCCTCTCTGTGGAACTGGGTTCATGGGCTTTCTCCGTGCGGATGGGTTCAGTTGCTTTCTCTGTTGAACTGTGTACTGGTGCTCTCTCTGCGATACTAAATTTAAGTGATCACTCTGTGATCGTGCTTATAGGTGCTATCTCTGTGGGACTGGGTGCAGTTGCTCTCTGTATGGGACTGGATACAGATGCTCCCTCAGTGGGATTAGGTTCAGGTGATCACTCCGTGTGTCTGAGTCCATCTCTGTTTCAGGATATCTGTTCAAATTGAAACATACTGTTGAAATGTTGGTCTTATCGGTAGGTCATTGTTTACTTTTGCTGTCACTGGCCTAGTCATCCAGGTAATATTCTCGGGAAAAAAGTGCAGACGATGAAAGTTGAACTCAGTCAAAATGTGAGATCCAAATCCAATATTGTTATAAAGATCAACGCCGTTAAGGGACTGTATTCTGCCATCATTTCCGAAGGGATTACTCAGGACATACAACTCACACGTGTCTGAATTTTAAGTTCTCAAAGAAATGGCTCAGCAAAGCATTCAGTTCCAACCACCACCAACAGGATGGACACAGGAGAGGGAACACATTTGAGTGGTGGTGGAAAAGCACAGCAGGTCGCGCGGCTTCTAAGGAGGATGAAAATCGACGTTTCCGGCAACAGCCCTTCATCAGGAATATTCCCTTAGCAGAGAAAAGAGCACGGGATAAATAGTGATGAGGACACTGCCCTGTGAGTCTTCAAACTTTCTACTGAATCCTGAATGCACCATCGCACCAGGTTTTTTTTTCAAGAAAATATCCTGCTGATTACCAGCTATAGCCAACACTCACCCCAGCCCTGGCTACATAATCTGCTGCTGATGAATCTATGCTCCTTTGCGTTGGCCAACATTTGGAAGTAGCACTGGGGGTGACAAGGGTGTGAAATATATTCCGTTGTGGGCCAGCAGCAACACATACAGTCAGGGCACATCAAGTCTTAAAAGAACATTGCTGCTGCACTGGTGAAGAACAGAGGTTGGGGGGAGCAGGGAAACGAAAGTCATGGAGGAGGTGGTGTGTGGATGTGGTCCCAATATATGTGGGGACAAGACAGTGTCAATATATGCCGAAACAAGTTCTGTGGGGCACGAGCAAGCTGAGCTAATCTGTCGACCAGGACAGTCAGGACAGTGAATTTTAGGTAGGAGGTAGAACAGGGGTGGTGCAGGATTAGCCGACACTGAGGATGGTGACTGGAGATGGGAGGTCGCCAGAAGTGATAACATTGTGTATGGTATGGCAGGAAATAGTTTGATGGTGTAAGGTGAGGTCGTGTGGATGGTACAGTAGGAGGACATGCCCGCCAATTGTCACTTGGTTTCAGCTGTGTAGAGAGAAGTATTGGCGTTCGCCTTGCAACCATTTGCCGAATTGATCTTGTTCATAGACACCTCTGAAGCTTGTGGGACTTGAACACGGTCTTTAGTTTCAGAGATTTGAATACATGCACTAACGACATTAGGGTCCCAAGAACCGAACTTTGCCGTCACACGTGGTCGATGATGCTCTTCAACTCGCCCACTGTATTTTATCCTGACCTAGGTCTTCCACTTAGAATTTCACGGCACCTGCATGAATCTTCCAATTGCTAATGCCCTGAATTAATTCTCGAATTAAATTGTTCCCTGATACCCTTCCGCCACGTGTCTGAGTGCAGCTTAAATTTGTTTATTTAGTTGTGCATTGAACCGAATCTCCAATATTCAGATGCTTGCAACGTTCTCCTTTTCATTGGTTCCCTGCGAGTATTCACCTCCTTATCCCCCGAAACCCTGGCTTTCTATATGTGCCGTTGACATGTTGTGTGTGCACCAGACTCTGCCACTTCCTCCGGCATTTCTTCCACACATGCCAAACTTTCTGTGTGCAAACAATTGCCTCTCAGGTCTCTTTTCAATTTTACCGCTGTCACTTTAAACCGATGATCTCTAATTCTGATCTCGACAGGCTTGTTAAAAAAAAAACTCATTCACTATTCACTCTTTCCGTCTCCCTCGTGGTTTTATAAACTTCTGAAAGGACATTCATCAGCCCTGATCCTACAGGCAAATTTATCCCAGCTCATGCAGCTTCGAGCTGCAGTCGAAACACTGCAAACATGGCAACATTCTAGTAAATATTTTCTAAGTTATCGCAAGTTAGTCATTGATTGTGCACAGGGGAAGAACACCTGAAGCGTAGCAATGTTGAAACACCAGACTCAACGAAATTGGAGCGCCATTTCGATGTGGTAGTTTGGAAGAGGGGTCTCAGGTGCTGCACTTAAGGTCCAGGCTCTGGCGAATTGTCAAATCCCACAGCGACCAAAATCGGGGATGAAGTATTTCAGGCAAACCTGATCCTATCGGTGATGAAAGCAGGAAAGTTTGCGACAGACTCGGAAAACAGCAATAGTTGTTCATCTCCAACTCGGACACCCTGCCTTGGGGGAATTTCCATGCTGTTGGTGCCCGTTTCGGTTTCTCTATTTGTCTGCGTGTTTGGCTAATAGGTTGGTGGTCAAGTCCACCCATGTACAGAGCCTTAAATATTTCAGATAGAACACTGAGAGGTATCACGTACCGACATCGCACTTATGAGAAATCATTCAAGGTTCGCCACTACACCACGTGGAGTGAGACAGGAATACATAGCAGGATGCAACACCAATCTTCCGTTGCCAGCATATAGCAACCGATACAGCTTCAATTAGCAGCTCCTGCCCAGCCTTGGGACACAGCTTAGAGAAACTCTTTCCTCATGGATGATGCTTCCCATTTTAAAGGTGCCACAATTCCACTTTATTTTTGTAACGGGTGCAGAATATTGTTCCTGCACTTGGAACGGATTTTAAGCCAAACTCTTTTCTGCAAAGTAAGAAGTGGTAAAATTTGTAGACAGCTAAAACAAAGGCAGCGTTAACTTTGTGGCTTGTGTCTCGTCAGACAGCTAGGAATTCCTACAGTATGGAACAGAAGTGACTGGGTTTACTGAAGTCATTTTCTGATTGATTCACCGTCTGCCAGAGTGACTAGGAATCACATTGGTGGCTTAAAGATGAGGCTAAAAATATTAAATATTCACATTGAATCTGAAATCTGAGAACAAATGCTAAAATACATTGCCATGTTCTGAAATAATAACAGTGTAGAAGTGCAAGGTGTGAATGATGCTATTTGTGATTGGCAAGAATTAATTGGATCCTTGCAAATTGTAGTGCCAGTTGGATTATGCTTAGTATGAAGTGGGAAACGAAGGCGTTGATAGGTCGGCCTGGCTAGCTGAGTTACTAGAGCACTTGCTTGTTTCTCTCAGGACCGTGGGTGCGAGCCCCAACCTAGGCGCTTTCACTTTGAAACAGGATCCCTGCCCAGTCAACTTTCAGCATAACCACCTAACACAGGGTGTGGTCTCTGTTTACTGATGCTTTTCTCTCACAATTTCTGCAACCTCGCTTTTTATCGAATCTGTCCTGCCAATCACCTTCATACTGAACTCCTCTTGTTACTTCCTCTCGTAACTCTTTCGCAATCACTATATTTGTTTCAGAACTGTCACAACTCTCACTTTGCACAGTTCTGATGGGACGTCATTAAGCTGAACAATTAATTCTGTTTCGATCTCCTTCGATACCAGATAGCCAAAGAGCTGAGTTATTGGAGAGTGGTATTGGCTCATCTGGCTTGCTCTGCCATTCGATCCTGGCTGAATTGGCTCTCAATTCTATGCTCCAGCATTCTCGTATAACAAGCAATCCTTTTGGGTATAATATCCAGTCTCTTTCCCTCCGTGGTTCTCATTTTCGCCCCCTCCACTTGTACTGGTAGCCAGTTTACACCGTCTCTGTGCATGACCGAGCTTGGTTGTAATCCTGCATGGGAAACCCGATCTGTTCTGAGCAAATCAATCCCCACTCGGTAACAGCGTGATCCAGTCTGTCCCCCCGCTGTGTTTCTGTGGAGGAATGATTATGCCATTCACCTTCCTCACGAAGGATCTGTGCTTTGAAAAAGCCGGGCAGGCTTGTTTGCTAACATGCGTGGAGCTTATTGCTTGCTGCTCTTGTTAGTAAACCTCACTTTGAATGCTCGCGCCCATGTTTGCTGTTGTGGTCAAAGGGAATACAAAACCACTTCACTGTTGTGCTCAATTTTGTCAGATTTCCGTTCTTCCTCATCCTGAATATGCATAGTTGTTTCCAGAACAAACTTTGAATATTTTAAAGATTGCAATCGGCGAAACCGATTGTTTCTGAAGAGTGGAAGTATCAGTTTATCTTCTGTGCGAAAGCGGCTCTGTTCAGATCCAGGCAGAATCATCGGTGCTCCCTTTTTAACAGCGACACTCTTCTGGATTGTACTGCATGGGGCTTGCTTGCAGTTCTAATCAGCAATCCTTATTTTTCGTTTGACCACTCAATAATGCTGTATTGGTAAAAAGAAATAGAGTCTGAATGAATTGCTGTGTGAATGTCTTTTCATATTTTAGTCCTCTCTACTCCTGAATAAGAGCCAAAGTCTACAGTATGATGGCAATCCCATTGTTGAGTCCAGTTACGCGCAACCCTCAACCCAGACGCTCCAGGAAATGTTATCCCAGCCTGTTCAGCGTCGCCCTATAACCCAAACCATTCAAACCTGGCAACATTCTTGTAAATGTTTCCTGAGCAATTTCTGGTTATTTTCATTATGTTTCAAAAACACAAATACCGCTGAAGACATCGATCTACTTTGAATTTAGTCGCCCCATTCTGCCGTAATGGTGAAAAGGTTTATAATTTCGATTAACTGCAGTACGAAACTTTGTTATGTTTCTCTCCTCCCTGGTCCTGAATATCCACCCATGTGTGCAGCACCGATGGCCATCCTGTTTCAGACTGAAGTCACCATGACCTGACCCTTTCTGTAAAAGTGGTACCTCATTTACGTTCTTTACGAAGGCGGGCAGTCACAGTATCAAGGAGACACCTCATTTTCTGGTAGCACAGTGAACATCGAATTTCTGCTGTACGCTGTCCAACAAATGTATCCCGAAGTAGTCTCTGAAAGTCCTTATTGGGATGTTGTCTGCCGTTACTGAGCGCTCAGGAATAAGAATCAGAAATCCTCAACCATGTTTTGTAACAGTTCAGATATTCGAGTTTCTGAGCACCAGAAGCGTTTGCGGCTTATTCAGTCAACAATCTTTGTGCTTTAACCTAATCATATTTCTAAATAAATGTATTTACAGACTCAGATTAACCTCTTCACTCAAGGTCTCATACACTCACGCGCCAAGGCAATGGACCACTACCTCTTCCGATTTCAAACACTCACTAATATTAATGTGTGAAATCCCTGCAGTGTTGGAACTGAAATGAGGAAATTAAAGACAGTTGCTGCAAAATGATATTGTATTCGTTTTGTTTCATAATATCATAATATCACAGAGAAGAAGAAGGAAATTATTAGTAGGGATGGATAGGAAAGCGAGGCACATGCAGCTCTCGTGAAACACTTTTCTGATTCAGTAATCAGTAAGAGACTCGAGTGAACCCACTTTGTCAATGTTAGACAACAAGTGAAGTGCAGACTGACACCACTCTCGCGATGTCTGTCACTCAGTGAAGGGCAGACGAACGGCAACTCGTCAGTGTAACATGCCCAGGGACGATAATACTAACTCCAAGCTTTCTGTTTAACTGACCAAATAAGAGCAGACTGACGCCATTCTGAAATGTATCTCACCAAGGAAATTGGAGACTGCCACCATTCTGGCAATGTAACTCACCAGTAAGAGCAGACTGATGCTAATCTGCCAATGTAACTCACCCGCAAAATAGTTGACAGACCTGACTCTGTCCATGACACTCACCCAGGGAAGAGCAGACTAACTCAACTCTATCTGATTAACTCATGCAGGGAAAGTCAGACTGACTCCACACTGTCAATTTAATTCAATCAGAGAAGAGCAGTCTGCCCTCACTCTGACAATGTAACTTACCCAGTAAAGAGCTGCCTGGCGCCACTCTGTCAATATAATTCACCTAGGAAGAGCAGACTGCCCCACACAGTCAATGCAACTCAGCCAGTGATGAGCAGACTGACACCTAAAGCTAACCTGTTAATGCAATTAAACTAGGGAATAGCAGGCTGACCCAACTCTGACAGCGTACCTCATCCAATGGAGATAAGACTGACACCATTCTTTCAGTTTACCTCAACCAGGGAAGAGCAGACTGACCCCATACTGTCAATATAACTAACTCAGGAAAGAGCAGACTGACGGCTCTGTGTCAACTTAAAAAGCCGATTGACCCACTCTGTCAATGTATCTCAACCAGGAAATAGAAGTCTGACACTAATCTGTCAATGTAACTCATTCAGTAAAGAGCAGACTGAATCCAGTCTGTCTGCATCACGCGCCCAGGGAAGAGCAGACTGACACTCTCTGTCAATGCAACTCTCCTTGAACAGAGCAGACTGACGCCAGTCTCTAATTTCCATAACCCAGTGAAGAGCAGACTGGCCACACTCTGTCAATTTCAATGATTTAGGAAAAAGCAGACAGACGCCAATCCGTCAAGATAACTGACTCAGTAAAGAACAGATTGACACCACTCTGTCAGTGTAACTCACCCAGGAAAGAGCAGGCTGACTACACTCTGTCAGTGTAACTCATTCAGGGAAGAAAAAACTTACCCCATTCTGTCAATGTAACTCACCCAGAGAAGCGCAGTATGACTCCGCTTTGACAATGTAACTCAACCAGAGAAGAGCAGACTTTCCCTGTCTGTCAATGCAACTCACCCAGGGAAGAGGTATCTGATCCCACTCTGTCAATGTCATACCCAGGAACGAGAAGACGGACCCACCCCTATCAGTGTAACTCTGCCAGGAAGGTTAAGAATGATCCCACGATATCAATGAAACTCACAAAGGAAAGATCACACTGACGCCACTTTGTTAACGAAACTCACTCAGGAAGAGCAGACTGATCCGATTTTGTCAATGCAAACACCGAGGGAAGATGAGACTAATCCCACTCCATCAATATAACTCGCCCAGGGAAAGGCAGACTGAACCCATGCAGTTAATGTAACCTATCCAGCGAAGAGAGTACTGACCCCACTCTTTCTATTTAACTCACCCAGGGAAGAGCAGACTGATGGCATTCTGTCTATGTCATTGCCCTCGGGAAGAGCAGACTGACACACATCTATCTGTGTAACTGACGTATGGAAGAGCATACTATCCCTAATCTATCCATGTAACTCACCCAAGATAGAGCAGACTGACCCGAACTCTGTCCACTTAAGTCCACAACAATACTCTGAAACATAACCTACCCAGACCCTCTCAACTTGCCTATATCTGTCACTGTATATTTTTCATGGCGATTCCAACTAACCTGCAAATGTTTTGAAAGTATCAGCAAGCCAGAGCACCCATGCAGAAACTGAGCGAATGTGTAAACTCCACACAGGCAGTCATCCAAGACCGACAGCAGTCGTGATTAGAATATGCCTGAACAGAACCCTTGCAAAAAGAATAGCGTCCATGTGCGTTCCAATGATTTTGAGAATTTGTTAACCGCACCTTGCTGTAATTAGTTCCCATTTTCATCACTGCTAACCTTCTTCAAAGCAGACCGTGCACTTTGCTTTTCAGACGCCGTATTTCCTGGTTTCATGTGCTTTAACCTAATCATATTTCTGACTTTGACAATTATGGCATAACAGGGTGGGAACTGAAGAATGAGCTTTGTTTCGTTCTCCATTGATGTTGATCGGTGTAATGCAGCATATTAGAGTAAGAATTGCTGCGCGTGTGGGGGGTATATTTGGAGGATTTTGCTTATTTTTCGTTTTGGGTCTACTGCTGCAGTTTCGATATTTAGAGTTCATTGTGAAGTTTGTTCTGAAGAAGACATTTTGAAGTCGAAATGGTAACTGTGTTTTATGTCTAAAAGCATCGTAGTTTTATTTCTGTTTTCTCATTTGTTGAACTTCGGAGGTTTTAGGGAATTTTTGTAGCACTGATGGACATCAAAGGCAGGTTATGATAATGTTACAAGAACACTTAGTCTGTGGTAATGGTATGTGATCTTTCTTCCAAATATATATATATATATCCGTTCGCCCATTACATTGTTTTTGACTCGCAAAAAACATTGAATGTGTTCTGTGTTCTGTATAGTCGACACGCAACAACCTGAATTTGCGTCTGAATTAAATAAGTTTTCGCTCTTTCATTCGAGAAGCAAACGTGTGCATAATGCAACACTTCTCATGCTGATGGCTAAGAAGTTGAAAAGGAATTGCGGTTTATGGATCTTGAGCAAGAGCGAACGGATGTCACCACGCCCATTCCTACTGCGGGCCTGAAGCGGTCCACTGGCAGAGTTTACGGCCAGAAAATGTCTAAATGACGAGTGCTTTGTTAAGGTTGATTTGATACCTATGGTATTGCTGTTTTCGTGCATAAGTGTGTCAACACCGCTGATGCTACAGCCAATATTTAAGTCACATCGACGCTACGAAGTGTCTTCTCATGTCTGAACACGCTGACATGAAAATATATAGTACTGATAGCTAAGGCTTTTTAACTAAAGTAGGAAGATGAATCATTGGCATTTGGTTCTTCAACTATTGCCACCAACAGTTGCAATGAAGCTCGTGGATAAGATCCCCACCTAACAATTCGGTAAACTTTAGCCCCGGAAACGAATTATTGTTCTCAACAATGTGACACCACAGGAAGAGAGCTAAATCTGCTTTTTGTCATTATTTTTCAATTTCAGCTCTTAATGCACTGTTTCTTACGAATGTGAACAGGAGATGTTCTTGAGGGTCGTACGGTGGCTTAGTAGTTAGCACTACTACCTCACAACACCACGTTCGTTTCTAGCTTTGGATAACTGGCCGTTTGTTTTTCTCCGGTTTCCTCGTGCAGTTCAGGTGAATGAGCCATGCTAAATTGCCCATAGTGTTAGGTTCATGAGTCAGAGAGAAATGGGTCAGGTTGGGTTACTCGTCTAAGGGTTGGTGTGGACTTGTTGGGCCGAAGAGAATATCATCAAATACGCTTTTGAATTATTTCTGGAGTGTCCATTCCGTTGAGCCATTCTTCTTCCGGGCAGCTGACATTGATCGGTGAAAACAAATGGTGTCATTGTACGCTTTATACAGTCGTTGATTCGAGAGTTACTTTTGCTCTACTCGTGATCTCTTTCTTATTCCGGCTTTTGAATGAAACAATGTCTCCATTCTTCTTGTTTTCCAACTCACTGATAGTATCGATTTTGTTTATCTTTTCTCTCGTTTTGCCCGAGCTGTCGATTAATTCTTATCTTTTAGTTTCTTTGTGGCACCTGAAAGGTAACCGGATCGGCTTTGAATGGCTTTTTCTTTCATTTGCTGAACCATATATGGGCTACCCGTTCATGTGGCTCCAGTAGATATTGAATTCCTGGACGCATTCAACCACTATTACATGAAGAATTCCTGACCTACGGCCACTTAATTTCAGCTTTCTTAGGCACAGGTGAAACAAGAAACCCAGAGTTTACAAGTACTATTATAGTCTGCAAACACTGCTACAGTCGAGGATCCGGCCGAAAACGAAATTGAATGGAGAGCTTTTGAAGGAGTTATGCAGTGTTGGATTGCGATGGACACTAGTCGCCAGTTCTCGCCCTCGCCTGATGCTGGTGGCTGAGTGTTGAGACATCGGAAGCCATGTGCGAGAATGCAGAAGCATAGTAAGCGGCCAGGGGTTCGGGCTAGGCTAAAAGCTGGTTAGGTCTCCCGTCCATTCTACTCTGTAAGGTCTGCTCCCTGGACAAAAATTTGGACAGCATCCGACTGTGGAAGGCTTCTCAACGTGAGTGTAGGGACAGATGTGTCTTTGTTTTCATGGAAGCACAGCATGGCGACTGAAATCCAGACACCTCCATATAGCTAGATCGTCTTGCTTTGTTTCCTGCCGAAAGAAGTGCGGCTCAGTGCCGGAAGGCTCGAGGTGGGAGTGTGTGGGTCTATATCAACACGAAATGGTGCAAAGAATCTGTGCTAGTCGCCAGATACAGCTCATCACTGGTGGAGTTGGTGATTATTGGATGCAGACCATTTTATTTTCCATGGGAATTCACTGCTTTCCTTTTCGTCAGGGTGTACCTCTGCATTCCTTGTAGTGCTAATGCGAATGAGACATTCTGTGAAATGTATAAGAGTATCAGCGGACTGCATCGCACACAGAATTATGGGATGTTTATTGTTGCTGGAGATTTTAAAAATACGAATCTCAAGGCTGTGCTCCCTAAATTCTATCAGCATATGGACTTCGTGTTGAGTGGGGAGCAAGTTGTGTCCTGTTGGTACAAGCATCCCCAGTGCAAACATGGCAAAGCCTGCCTGCACTTTGGCTCCTCAGACGACAACCCTGTTATTCACAATCTATCTTACACACCATGGTCAGATGTGACCAAATGGTTCTGAAGTAGGTGAAAACCTGGCCAGCAGGAGCAATTTCTGCTCTTCAAGACTACTTTGACCTCATGTTTAAGGAGTTTTTAAGGAGTCAGCAACTGATGGTGACTCCATGTATTTAGAGGAGTAGCAAGTGCATTGAAGACCTCACTGTGTCTAAAACTATAACCTCTCTTCGCAAATCAGAAGCCATGGATGACCACACGGGTGCATAAACTGCTGAGAAACCGTGCTTCCATCTGCAGAGCACGTGACAGGACGGCACCAACAACAGAATGGAACAATCTATACGGGTCAACAAAGAGGCAAAGCAGTGCTCAGTCCACTGCTGTTCACCCTGCTTTCACTCGGCTGTGCAACAATATCTACCTCATATTATATCATTAATTTCACAGTTAACCTGGCAGTAGTGTATCCCATTAGCAGGACAGATGAATCAGCATACAGAGAGGAGGTGCAGCAGCTAAAGGACTGCTGCTGAGCCAACAGCCTGTCTATAAACGTTGATAAAATGAAACAGATGGCTGTTGACTTAAGGAGAACACAGAACAATCACACATTGCTGGACATCGATACCTCCCCCTTGCAAATCGTGAAGAGCAACACATTTATTTGCATCGCTGTGGTGGATAGTCTTACCTGGTCCCACAGCACCAGCTGCATAGCCAAGACAGCGCAGCAGCGTCTCTATTTCCTGAGTAGGGTGAGGAAAGCCCACCTCCAACATGCTGTCCTCACCACATTCTACAGAGTGTTCATTGAGAATATCCTGAGCAGCCGCATCACTGCCTGGTTTGGGAATTGCACCAGCTCGGATCGTAAGAACCTACAACGAATAGTGAGGATAGCTGAGATGATCATCGGAGTCTTTTCCCTTCATCAAAGAAATTAACAACACACACTGCATCCGCACAGCTAATAGCATTTTGGACGACCCCACACGTCTTTGATTCAAATTCTTGGCACTCGTGCCAACTGGCAGAAAATACAAGAAATTCAGTGTCTCTCGGCCAGGCTCTGCAATTGTTTCTTTCCCCAAGCCTGCAAGCTTCTCAAGACTGTTTGATCACACTCTCTTCCATTTGCAATTTCTGAACGACTTTTTGAGTGGAAGCTAAAACAATTTTTTGTAAATGATTATTCATTGTTAAATCGTGATTTGTCCACCATTGTGTCTATTGTTTTCTCGTGGCAGGAATTACTGCGCAGTCATACAAGTTTCGCACTTTTCATGCATTTTATGCTGTCCTATATATGACTGTAGTGTTGTGTCATCTCTGTGTTATAATGCTCCTGGAGCATTTATTGTACCAGTTGTACGTGTTAGAAATGACAAATAAAGCTATGCTAATCTATCTGTACTCTACTCTCTCCTCTCCTATCTCCGTTCAAGACATAAAAGAATTAGTACAATGCACGGGAGATTTATCTGGATTTCCTCGAACCTGATTTACTGCATCTGTTGCTCCAGGTGTGGTCTCCTCTACATCAGAGAGACCAAGTGCAAAATTGCGGACCAGTTCAGGGAACATCTATGGTCTTCTCTGCTTTTTCCAGTCTCCGCGTAATGGCAAGGTTCAGGGAATTGTTGCTGAACAAAGAGACATTGGATTGCAGGTTCGGAATTCCTTGATATTAGAGTCTCACGTAGATGTGTAAGTGAAGAAGATCCTTGGTATTCTTTTCTTTATTGGTTAGGGCACCGAATGTAGGAGATCGGGGATCATGTTGCAACTATAGATGACACTCGTTAGGCCACTTTTGGAATATTGCAAGCAGTTCTGGTCTCCTTCGTATCAGACAGATTTGGGGAATATTGAAAAGGTTCACAAAAGATTGACAGGGATGTTCCCAGGGTAGGGCGATTTGAGCTATAGGGAGAGGTTGAATAGGCTGGAGTTGTCTTTCCTCGAGCATTGAAGGCTGATGGGCGCCTTTATAGAGGTTTGTCAAATCATATCGGACACGATAAATAGAGCAGGGTGGTGGCGTCCAGAACTAGAGGGCATATGTTTAGGGTTATAGTTGAAAGTAGCTGAAATAGTTGAAAATAGTTGAAAGACACACAAGGAAACTAACGGGCAACTTTTTTTCATGCAGAGGGTGCTTTGTACACGGAATGAGCTGCCAGAGCAAGTGGTGGAGACTGGTACAATTAAAGAATTTTAAAAAACAAATTGATGATTCAACGAATATGAAGGATTTAGCGGGATAAAGTCAGAGTGCTGGCAAATGGGAATAAATTAATTAAGGATATCTGGGCTACATTGACGATTTATACCGACGGGTCTGTTTCCTTGCTCTACATCTGACTCTGTGACTCTAATAATCCAGAATAATTATAAATTGTGGGTCTGAAATATTATCTCAGCTTCTCTTTCAACAGAATTCGCAATGGGATTCTGGCAAGGCTGAATTTGCTAGAATGATTCTTCGTTGAGTCACGAAAACTTACACCACGCAAAAATAAGACCTTTGCCTCATTGCATCCGCACTTCCGATCGATTTTGACTCAATTGCTCAGCAAATGGTCCCGTAGCGGATATCCTGCAGGGTTTTAATATGAAGCACAATATGCTGTCAGGAATAGCCATGTTAAGTACCTAAGCACTGGCACACATTCTAGAATCAATTTCGGAATTTGAAAGAATGCAAAACATATCTACAGGAATGGTGCCAGGAATGAAACAGAATTTATGACATCAGGTAAAGAACTTGGGAGCATAAATGAGGAAGATTGACTGAAGATTCGGAATTGTAATTTTGCCAGAATCATTTGTATCCTTTCTGCAGTTGTTCGAGAGTCATCAAGTCATAGACCAATACAGGATGGAAAATGACCCTTCGGTCCAAACTGACCATACTGGGCCGATATCCTCACTTAGTCTGCTCCAATTGGCCAACATTTGGCCCACATCCCTCTAAATCCGTGTTACTCATATACCCATCCAGATGCCATTAAATGCTGCAGTTGTACCAGTCTCCACCACTTTCTCTGGCAACTCATTCTAATGACATGTGGAAATGTTGCCCCTTAGGTCCGTTTTAAATTTTTACCATCTATTTTATATCTATGCTTTCTAGTTTTGGGCTCCCTCATCAACGAGAAATAAACTTGCGTCGTCACCCTATTCATTGTCCCTCGTGGTTTAACAAATAGCAATTATTTGACTTTTTCATACTTGTCAGGCGGGTAAGGTGTTTAGATTATTTCTTCGAAGGTAACAGTTTGAAAACTTTCTGACGTAGAAAGTATGATGCACAGACATGTAGAAATACGTGTTGTCGTCCTTTTTAATAAGCCATTGAAGTCGAGCAGAAGATACAGAAATCTGTTTTCAAAACTGCAGAATGACAACCTTTCGAGTTGAAGGATTTTAGGGCACTTGAAAGAAGTCTTATTTCCAATGTATAGTAGCTCGGTTAGACCGTACTTAGAGTACAGTATAGGGATTTATAATCCTCAATTTAGTAAATATATTATTGATTTTTGAGGAATACCACAAATGTTCATTATCCTTGACACCGAAAATGGGCGATTATCCGATGAATTGAAATTGGGCAAATCCGGCCTTAATTTTTTTAACTGTTTAAAAATATGAGAGGTAATTTCATCGATAGTTGCAAAATATTCGTAGAGATAAACATGATGGTGTAGTTTAATTGTGTTCCTCATTAATGAATCTGGAAGCATGCGGGCAAACTTTAAATTAAGGCATCTAATTTATGACCACGATGAGGACGATTTGACTTTATTGAAAGCCTTGACAAATATTGCAATTCTCCACTACAGTGACCCGTGGACAGTCGGTCTTTGTTTGCCTTTAAGTTGGTTGTTTTTGAATTAACAACGGCCTGAAGCCGTTGTGTGGTTGTGCCTGTGTAAGGCTTAGATGTGTTCGAGCGCCCGTGATCAACTTAAATAATGGAGCAGGCTTTCCACAATAAATCGCCTACTCGTTCTACTCTGTCCTTTCACAATTAACCTGCGTACTCTCTAAAGATACTTCATTTAGAGTGGACCTGCTCGGTTGACAACAATCTCTCTCTCGTACAGGCTCTTCCATTGGTACCAAAAACAAATCGATAACATTAATTTTAAAGCTTTTCAATTTTGTCAGTGAACAAAAGACCTTGTCACATGCGCTTCCGAATTGCCCTGCGGACAAGAGTACAGAGTTCAGCTCAACATTGATATAATCACAAGAATCATCATAGAATGTTGCCAAACAAAACTATTTCTGCCCTTACATAAGGCAACTACACTTTGAAGCACCTGAAGTCATATGGATATAAAGGACCAATTGGATTAAAGATGCAGTTCATAGAAGCAACACATTGTTATGGCAGAAAAGGACGCCATTCGACATACTGTCGACCATAAAGCATGGGAGTAGAAATTACGCAATTAAACCTATTGGGTCGGCTCCATCATTATATCACGGCTGATCCGTATCTCAACCCCAGTCTCTTGCCTCTCCCTGTGAGCCTTGGTTCACTTGATACTCAATAACTTACCTGAGTCTCAAATATACTCAATGACCGAACCTCTATACCCTTCTGTGTAAATAAATTCCCTTGATTCACCACTCGCTGGCTGAAGAAGGATTTCCTTCTGTCTATTCTGAAAAGGTTTTCCTTTACCTTAAGGCTGTGCACTCGCGTACAAGTCTCACAGAAAAATGCCAGCATCTTTCCAACATCTACTCTGCCTTTGCCATTCGATATTCGTTATGTTTGAAGGAGATCCCCTCTTATCCTTCCAACCACAATCGATATTTTCCTAGAGTCCTCAAACCTCTCTCAAATGGGAAGCCTTCCATTCATGGAACATTTCTAGTGAACCTTCTCATTTGTCGCCTAAACTTTGCACACTATTTCCATGCATATAATTAACCAATGCTCTCGAGAATGCCTCAATTGTTTTTGCTTCCATGACTTTTCCATCTCGTGTATCCCATTCCCTAATTCCTCATTGTTGATTGTTAAAATGCATTCATGGTAGGATTATGTGGTTGGCTATGTCAGCATTTATTGTCCATTCCTAATTAGTCAGAACGCATTGAGTTTCGATGAGATATGTGTGGATCTGGAGTTATATTATATCTGGTCTCCCACCGTTAAGGATAATGGTTTGGCAAAGGTATGACAGGTACTTCCGCTCACCAGCGTAGCAGCAGGACGGACGTAACCTTGCCAGCATGGAAATTAAACATTTCTTTAAACTATTGCCTGAAATTATAAGGGGATTTATAGACCGCTGCCCGTGGGTGAAGCAGAAATGGAAAGGATTGAGTTTGTACTCTTCAATCCGAAATGCAGACTTGTAAAGAAGGTTATATGACGAAGAAAATGGGCGGCACAGTGGCACAGTGGTTAGCCCTGCTGTCTCACAGCGCCTGAGACCAAGGTTCAATTCCCGACTCAGGCGACTGACTGTGTGGAGTTTGCACATTCTCCCCGTGTCTGCGTGGGTTTCCTCCGGGTGCTTCAGTTTCCTCCCACAGTCCAAAGATGTGTGGGTAAGTTGAATTGGCTATGCTAAATTGCCCATAGTGTTAGGTAAGGAGTAAATGTAGGGGTATGGGTGGGTTGTCCTTCGGCGAGTCGGTGAGGACTTGTTGGGCCGAAGGGCCTGTTTCCACACTGTAAGTAATCTAATCTAATGTTTAGCAATTCGCGCTTTCCCCACTGTGATTCAAGTTCGATTCCTAATCAGGGGTTTGAGCTTTCGAATCTGTTTTCTCGGATGCATGAGATTTGTTTCTAAAAAGAAAGTGTCTTCACTATGGGAGCAAATAGTTGTAACAAATAGTCAGGGATGCCTCCACTCGATTCAATCCTATGCACGTGGTGCAAAATGCTAACGTTTTGACTGCATTCATGCAAGTGGTAATCAATGATTCGAAAGGCTGCATCTTCCCCATTCATTGATATAAAAAAGTAAATCACCGTTCACGAACTATTCCAGAGACATGGGAAAAGATCTAATGTGCAATCTTTGTAGAACTGAAGAAGTTTCCCAATTTCTGTCCTTCAAACTGTTGAAACTTTATCTTTGATTGCAGGAACATAAACTCAATTGGGGGATTCTGATTAAATTTCACAATATCACCCCTCCACATTCTCGAAACCCCATTTCTTTTTATAAGGATAATCTTCCTTAAAATTCAGCAACTTTCCACTTACCTACACCCAGGACATCCTGCGTGTAGGTAAGTGGGGGAAATAGGCAGCCTTTTGAATATGAGCAGATGCATGATAGCCAGAATTAGCACTTTGAAAAAAAAATAGAATCCCCACAGGAATAGAGAGGTTAGCTGGATGTTTTCCTCGATTGCAGAGTTTCGAACGAGGAATCCCAGACTTAGCATAATACGTAGAATTACTTGGTTTGACATGAAGAAACATTTCTTGAGACAGTGAGGACAACTCCGTAATTCGCTACCACAAAACGTTGTGGAGGCCAAGTCACCGAGTATTTGCAAGAATACATTACTTTTATTTGATATCAAAAGCTTCAAAGTGCGTGAAATGAAACAGGTATATGGTATGGAGATAGAGGATTAACCAAGATAATATCGAATGACAGAGAAATGTTGAAGTTCTCTACTCCTACTTCGAGCTTTAATGTTTCGTTCTCCGAATGCAGATGTGCTGGACGTGACTGACTTGGACATGGAGTCAAGCTAAGAGTCAACAGCTTCAGAGGAAAACGAGTGCTATGTTTTCTGTTGCTGATGCTGTAGAGACGAATGCAGATCCTGAATCGTGAGACCGTAAATAGATGCTGTTGAGTCTTCAGAGTGAATTGTGTGGATCAGGAGAAGCCATTGCAGGCGATTCAGAGACTGCGATTTGTTATGTAGCAATGCACACAAACGTTAGTGCAGTTCCTTGCAGTTGAAAGACAGTGCAAAGTTGTTGAAACAATATGATTTAGCTGACTTTTACAGATACTTGCGATTGTAGTTCCCTGGAGATTCGCATTGAACCTGGAGCACGTTTGAAAATATGTCAGTGTATACTCTTCAGAAGGTATGAACGCACTAAGTTCAATTAAGTGAGAGAAAGAAGTGCCAACGTTTTCAAAATAGAGAGCTCACAGGCCACCATTTCAGAATTATTTGGCAAGGACATAAATGTTCCTAATTGTTATTTTCGATGTATGGTCAGCATGGGTAATCAGAAGGAAGCAAATCAGCGTCATAAAATTTGAAGCTATAAATGATTTTCCTGTCTGCAAATATCTGGAAAATGGTGAGTCGCATCGAAACAAGATTCCACTATAAACTTAACAATTCGAAACGATGATACAAAATGCTATCATAGACTTGCTCAATATGATCTGTGCTCCTGATGTGTTCAGCGACTGCCTCTCCAGAATAGGGGATCTTTGAGCTACATTGATCAGTGCATCTGGACACTTCTTAGTATTTAGCTTTGGACCTATTTTGTCTTTGAAACTCCTAAGGTGTCCTCTTTCATCAGGACAATATTCTCCTCAAGCAATGCCACCAATCATCCTTCTTTCCTTCCTTTCCCAACTTTTCTGAACACTTTGCACTCAGGGGTAATTACGAATCAATTCTACTCCCTCCGGGGCTAGATCTTTGTTGAATATTTAAACCTTCAACTGGACCATAGCTTGCTAATTGAATCATATCTGCAATGGGAGTCGGACATCAGGTAAGGCATATGTGAACCAGGGTCTTCCCTTTTGACACGTTTTGAATTTTTTGAGAACTGTTGGAAAATTTCTAACAATTCACCTCTTTTGAATAACACCATGAACTATTGACCGGGCATATGGCTGCTTCTGATGTCGACTCACATTACTCTTTTGAAGGTGGGAGACAGAAAAGATGGAGAATTATCGAAATGCGCAGCATATCCGGCAGTATTCTTCCATTCTAATGGAAGGTTATCAGCTTAAAAGTCGAACCCGCGTTTGATTCCATGTTGCTGTCAGCACTGCTGTGCATTTCCAGCAGCTACAGACCTTTTTTTTGTGAAACTGAAGGATGGCCGTTGAGTTTTTGTTTCTCTGGTATGCATCAGCAGCATTCTGAGCAAGCTAACCGAACAACACTTGCTCTTTATCTGTGAAGCCAGTCACAAGGTGATAATTCAGGTTTAATTTTGGCATTTTTACGTTTCAAAATTCGAAAGGTTTTCCTGTCTCTGTCTGTAATAGGCGAATATTTGCTTCTCTAATAATTTCCTTTGCATATAATTTTATTGTTCATTCCTGGAACATATTATTCCCAAATGCGCAATCAGTTCTTAGTTCATCTAATTTTCATATCCAAAATATTTGCAGCTTTTAAAGAATGGCATATGAATTAAAACGTTTTTAAAAACTACATAATGATATATTGTTAATAAAACGCTACTTTGGCATCTGCAGAATTAACGCATTACCCCCTAATTATTGACCACATACATTAAGGCTCTCTGGGGCAACGGAAATCTATTCTTCACATCCTGAACTGTTAAAGAGCTGGAATCATGAAAGGTATCCATACATTTCAGAGTCTATATGTTGCATTGTTTCAACTGATCTCAGTTATCAAATTCTCTTCCTTTGACTTTGTCTCTTTGTCCACCCTGTGTCTCGGCCTGGAATTGAAAAGAAAGTCCATCTCGGGCAGAGCATGTCGAAGAGTATTAAAGCCATGTTCAACTACAGCAGAGAACCACCTGCTTGTGCTGGTGATGCCCCGCACCGTGGAAGAGTTGAGCAACTTCTATGCGTGGTTTGAGGCATGAAATGATGTGGAAGCGAGGAAGGTATTATCCCCCTTCCAATGACCACTCGTTGAGTCTTTTCACGACTGATGTGTGGCAAACTCTTTGCAGAGGCAACCCATGTAAGGCTACTGGACCACATAACGTTCTCGCAGAATGCTCAGAGGATGATCTGACGTTGTGGTGGATGTTCTCGTCGACAAACTTAACATTTCCCTGCGTTGTGCCGTAGTTCCAATGTGCTTCAAGGCCATTACAATCGTGGCTGTGCTGACAAATTCTACAGCGTTTTGCCTCAATGACTATGGATCCATTGCGTTAACACATCAGCATGAATCGTTTCGAGAGGCATATTAATACCCTGCTGCCCACAGCCCCCATCCACCTTCACTGGACACTCTGCAGTTTGCACATCGTTCCAACCGCTCAACAGATGACATCATCTCCACCACCCTGAATCTGGTCCTCACCCATCTTCAGAAGAAGGACAGCTACATCAGGTTATTAATACACTTCTGCATTCAACAGCATCATTTTTCGGCACCTGGTTGGAAAGCTGTCTCTACTAGGCTCGATTACATCCTTCTGTAAATGACTTACTGACTGGGAGATGACAGTCAACCCGGATTGGGAACAGCATTTCCAGCAGCATCACGCTGACCACGGGGGCACCCCGGGGCTGTGTGCTCACTCCACTGCTGTTCACCCTGCTTTCATACGACTAAGCATTGATGTCCAGCTTAAATAATACTATTATGTTCGCTGTTGATACAGCGGTAGTGGGTCTCAGTGGGATGTTGTGAAAGTTTGACACGTTCAGAAAAGGTTCACAGGGATGTTCCAGAGTTGGAGGATTTGAGCTATAGGGAGAGGCTGAATAGGCTGGGATTGTTTTCCCTGGAGCATCGAACTCTGAGGCGTGCCTTCATAGAGGTTTATGATATCATGACAGATATGAAAGGATAATTAGAACAGGTCATTTCCCTCGGGTGGAGGCGTCCAGAACTGAGGGCATATGCCAAGGGTTAGGGTTCAAAGCTGTACAAGGAACCTAAGAGACAACGTTTTCACGTAGATAGTTGCAGATTCATGGAATGGGCTGCCAGAGGAAGTGGTGGAGACTGATACAATTAAAGCAGTTAAAAGCCATCTGGATGATTTTATGAATAATAATGATTGAGCGGGATATAGGCTACGTGATAGCGAATGGAAATAGATTAGGTTAGGATGTCTGGTCCACATGGACGAATTGGACTGAGGGGTCTGTTTCCTTGTGTTATATTTTTATGGATCTGTCACACTGTTAATCTATAATAATAACAAATTATGTGTCTGAAATTTCATCTCAGCTTGCCCTTCAACAGATCCTTGAAAATGAGGCAGCCATCATCTGTAGTTAGATGTTTTGCATTGTTTTATTCTCGCCCGAACATCGAAAATGTATGACAGTTCTTCACTTGTGTTGAAACTTATTCATGTTGGAAGTTGGTGGCTTTCTTCTGTCTCGACATTTAATTTATTCTCTTAGGTAACTTGATCAGTTTCAAAATTAATTCTGACTCTTTACAGTCGAAAGTTGGCTATGAATTGAATGGAAGCTCAAGCTCACTGATATCTAAATTCCTCCAAAGGAATTAGTGACTATGAAAAACTTCAACTATATGAGAAGAACTCGAACTTGTGCAGGGAATCCCCACTGGATTTCAAATCCAACGCCTCTACCACACAATCATCACAGCTACCGCAGCATGCACAATTTTTATAGTAAAACAAACGAATGCATGAAACATATAAGTTGTTGGAAGAACACATTTTCAAGATGCAAAGATTTCGCCAAATCCTTCGCACAGGCCGAGACAAAGGTCACCTTTTCAGGTTAACCAGGTTTCTTCCCAACCTGGATTCTGACACAGCTGAACTTTCAGGAATGATTCTTTGTAGAGTTACAGAGACACGGAATTTACACCACACGAACTGAAGTTCTTTGTCTCATTGTGTCCGCACTGTCAATCGATAAAGGAATTAGAAAGAATGCTGAATCGATTTATAGGAATGTTTTCAGAAGTCAAATTCTTAAAATCTGACATCAACTCAAGAACGTGGAGAGGAAGATTGCCCGAACATTTGGAACTGTAAACCGTTTTGATGGAATTGGTTCCATTATTTTTGATATTGTTCTAGAGTCATCAAGTCATAGAGCAATATAACATAGAATATACCCCTTCGATTCAACCTGTCCAGGCTGGACCGATATCCTAAATTAGTCTGGACCCATTTGCCAATATTTAGCCCTCATCGCTCTGAACCCTTGCTAGTCATTTATACATCCATATGGCACTAAATGTTGCATTTGTACCAATCTCCACCACTTTCTCTGACAGCTCATTCAAGACACAAGATGAAACGTAGCCTTTAGGTCCCTTTTGAAACTTTAACTTGTCATTTTAAACTTATGCTTTCTCGTTCTGGGCTCCCTCATCGGCAGGAAAATACTTTATCTAGTGGCCTGAAACATGCCCCTCACGATTTAATAAATAGCAAGTATTTGACTTAAATATATTTCTCAGGTGGGAAAGATGTGTCGATTTTTCCTTCGAAGGTAACAGCTTGAAACCTAACTGATGTAGGAAGTCTGAGATACACACTTGTAGAAATGCATCTTGACATCGTTTTCAATAAGTCATTGAAATCTAGAATTACGTAATTCTTTAGGAAGCAATTTTCGTGCAACCGAGAAAACAGCTGCAACGTTTAATTCCCGGAATAGGAATCAAACCTGAATCTCAGTGCAGAAAAGACCAACTATGAAACACTAAACAGCCATGGTAATGCAATCACAGGCATCTGTCAAAATGAACCTGGAGCATGTTGCTTTGACAATTTTTCAATGTCTTTCAATTGCAAGGAACTAACGTTTGTTTCCATTGTTCTTAACAAATGGCAGTCGGAGAATCACCTGTAATGCTTTCTCTTGCCCCACACAATCAACTGTGATGACCCAAAGTAATATATTTGAGAACCCACTATTCATCATCTACATTCATCCCGTCAACATCAACATCAGAAAACATAGCATTCGTTTTCATCTGATGCTGTTGACTTTTAGCTTTAGTCCATGTGTGAGTCAGTCATCTCCAACACATTGGCATTCAGACATCGTAACGTGGAAACTAGGAGCAGGAGTAGTTCCTTCAAACTTAATCTGTGACTCAATATAAACTTGGTTAATCCATTATCTCCACCCCATATTCCTGCTTTCGCTCCACTCACTTTGAAGCCTTTGATATCAAATAAAATTAACGTATTCTTGCATACACTCGGTGACCTGGTCTCCACAACCTTTTGTGGTAGGTAATTACAGAGATGCCCTATCTGAATCACGAAATGTCAGTCTTTCCTCGAAAGTCGGAACCCTCAATATCAGTTGCCAGCAGCAGGAAGAGCAGGAGATTGAACCAGGGGACTACCTGGCAAGGTGAGTCACAGATATAAAACGTGAAAAGCTTGCATCGAGCGTCAGAAGTGGCAGCATCTCGGACAGCATTGGATCTGTTTTATCCATCAGCTATATCGTGGCTTGTTTTGTAAAACCGAGACACTTGAAAACCACACTTAACCTTGCTGTCTCCGAAACAATCTAGAGCATGCAATCCCCTTCGCTTGGGGTTGTACTCTAATACCACGCGAGAGTTCACTGAACCCTTTTCCCGCTGTATTTATTCTCTTCGAAACATGGTTTCAGGAAGGGAGAGATGGATGAAGTTTGTATCATTCGGAAGGCAGAGTCTTGGATAGGTACGAGGAACAGGGAAGTAGTTACACTGAGTAACTATCTCTATGCAGGATTACTTAACCCTCGACTCTTACCCCGACCTTACTTGATTCGAAACCCCGGCGCTGGGGCGTTCCACAGATTCCCAGTCCTCTCACACAAAAAGGAACAATTCAGCGCTCGTGATGAAGTGAAATACCTTCACGTGATGCTAAGGCACACAAGTCCAAGGGGTGGAAAATGGGATGAGGATAGTCAAGCTTTTGTATCTGCCAAGAGCATATCCAAGAAGTTTGAAGGATGTCACCCCATCCATTCGGCTTACCGCTGTAGTCGTCCCTGGTCGTGTAGTGGTTCTGATTTGTCACTTGTACCACTGCGGCCCGGGTTCAATTCCCGGAGAGAGCTGTTTAGTTCAGCATAACAGCATGAGCACCTGTGATAGGATTGTTTTCAATGCTTCAAATCAATTAATGACTCCCCGAACATCAGAATGAATGTCCCAGCCTCTGAAAGACGTGGAAGGTGCCTCAACAGTTAATGAGTCGACGTTGTGGCATTGACTGTGATGTTCTCAGGTACATTCACTGAATGGGATTCTCACGCCTGCATATTGGGAACTCAAATCTCATCTCAACTTCAGAACAATGAGAAGGATTGAGTTGTAAGTGTAAACTATACCTGCGTTAACCTCGAACTGGATAGCAATGAAGCTTACAATGTTCGAATCTGGAGTCAGGCACGTTACATTTTGTGCCACTTCCCTCACATGTGTTTCGCTCTTTCATTCTTCATAATTGTGATGTTAACATGGACATGAAAAGTAGCAGTCATGTTCAAAAATTGAACAATATAAAAGAAAGCCACCATCACTGCTTCAGTCCAACAGTCCTCAGTTTGTGATTCAGCGAATTTCACAAAGAAAACATATTTGTCCTCCTGATGCTTCCATTCACCCTCTGTTCAGCCATTGAATGGGATCACCGCTGATCTTGCAAATTCCAACATGAGTTTCCTGTTTTTCCTCCATAAATCTAGATAAATTCGAGCATATCGCAACATCATATATTCCATTAATTTTTGGACGTTTAGATTGCTTTAATGACTTTGGTGGGCTTTCAGGAAATTTAATAACATGACACGAGCTGAAAATCGCTTTGCTGCAATTGAACCGAAATGCAGTCAATCATATGATAAAAGTCAGAAAGAGAAAACATTACCTCAGTTTCTCTCTACATAGATTATCCTGTAGACCTAAACATTTGCAGCATTTTCCCTGACTCTTGAGGGATTTTCCTGGAATATATGCTGACTCAAACTACAAACTTGGGTCCTGCTGAAAACTGTTTTAATTCAGAGTAAAATAACTTTTCCCCCAGATTGATCTCTCATTGCTCCCTGCTCCTTATCAATAAAAGCTTCTCCAGGAGAGGTTGGAATTTCCAGCCTGATGCCGCAATGCACCCAGTTTCATGCCAATCCAAGCTGCTTCATGTGAATTGAAGCTCCCAGTCTGATGTCCCAATGGTCCCTGCTCTGCGTCAATGGGGGGTATCCAGGTGAGGTTGGAGCTCCCAGCCCCAGCATTTCATGAACCTTTATACCATCACAGCAGGCATATCCCCATCCACATTTGCAGTTTGATCTTCGCTGCTGTGCCATTCAGTTTCTCTGATTCTGGGCCTGTTCACTGGGAGTATATGATATTCCACAGCATTGCTTACTTCTGCTGTCACTATTTCTGGTTAAACGTGGCCACTCCCATCATCGCGACCTTAAAACTAGTCGATTCATTTCAATCACGTGGTTGTGAGAGCAATCCTCATTTCAGAGCCATTACTGACATGGACCAGAGAATACCTGTCAACAATTCGTCTTTATTTCCTTCCACTAAGCTAGTATGGTACTTCCCTTGCCACGGTTACATTAATGCCACAAACGTCTATCATTTAACCAGTTCATCAAAGATATTGGTAAAATCAACATACACCATAGGTTGTTTTCAGCATGATGTTAAAGCTGAATGGGTGATGATGTCTCCGACTACGATGCTGTCCCACGGCCATTCCCCCTCCTGCCCAACTTAATTTCTTAAAACTAGCCCCACATTGTGCCCCTCTTGTTGGTTTTGCCATAACTGACCAAAACAGTGCTCTTGAAATCACTTGAAAACTCATCTCGCATTGCAGTGACACATTTAATTGGAGTTGTGAGAATTCCCTTCTATCACGGCCCTGTTATTTTATCATTATTGCGAGATTAACTGCCTATCAGCTTCTCTATATACATATGTTGTTTGGGGCTCTGTGGCACTCTTCCAGTAGTTTCAGTAGATTTTTTTTTGTTGCCTCACAATATTCTCATCGTCTCGTTTGATGTTCAATTTTAAGACATCATTCTCCAGAACTACAATTCTTCGTTTGACCAAAATGGCTACCCTTACTTGCATTCCATTTAAACCTTCTGTTAATGATATCAAAGGGGAAAAGAGTGAAAGTTTCAGCACCAAATGAACTGAAATTCGGTCGAGTTATCAATTGTCTATGTATGGGGCACATGTGATCGAGGTAATGATCAGATCCAGAAGCGCAATCCAACAGTTTTTATGCTAACATCTATTTTGTTTCAGCTGCACATATTACCAGAGTCATTACACTCATTTTGCAATCTGTCTTTTTGTTTCTTAGGCTCATGTCTTTCACTCCCTTTCTGTTATGGGTCTCTCTTGATGGCAGCAACTTTGACAGATGCTCAAAATGCCGGCCTTTCTTATATCCACAAAATTGGATTATCTCATTGGTTCGATGTGGGCAGAATAATACATTCGAACGCGATTGGGTTTTACTTTATTGATACGTAATCACAACAATTTGGTTAAATTTGAATAGCACACTTGGAAATGGATGCTAAAATCGAGCAATGTCTGCACAGCTTCATGAATGGAAGGTCATGTCTGACAGCTATGCTAGATTCCTTTGAGAAAGTCCCAAAGAAGTTAGACAAAGGAGAGCTAGTGGACGTGATCTAATTCAACGATCATAAAGCATGTGATAAGGTGCCATACAGCACACTGCTCAATAAGATAACTGCGTGCTGTTAATGACAATGGGTGGATTGGTTGAGTGGCTGAGTGAGAACAGAGTCGTCTTTTAGAGTATGGCAGCCAGTGACTTTTAAGACTTCCACAGGGATCGGTTTAGAGAGCATAACTATTCACGTTATGCATTAAACATCTGGGCAAAGGAACAGAGAGAATTGTCGCTACATTTTCAGTTGACACAAAGGTAGTTCGAAAGACAGATCGTTTCAAGAAAGCTGGGAAGCTTCATAACAACTTGGGCCGGCTCGGAGAGTCGGAAAGGAAATGTGGGATGTGTCAGGTTATGCAGAATGTGAGGAAGAAGGCAGGTCTCGACTAATTTCGGTACACAGAAAGCCTTTAGAAATCTGAAGCACAAAGGGACTTGGGAGTCCTATATCAGTCAGTTTCAGTTGGTATTAAGGAAGGAAAATGCAGTTTTATCATTTATATCAAGGGGCCGAGAATACAAGAGCAGAGATACCCAGTTGAGAGTTTGTATGGTTGTGGTCAGACCGCATTTGGAATATTGCAAGTTAGGCCTGATATCTAAGTGTCGAGTCAGAGTCAGAGTTATACAGCACTTTAACAGACGAGTCACTCCATATATACCATGCAGAAGATATTGTCAAATTAAAATAGATCCGCCTGCCTGAATTTGGCATATATACCTCTAAGAAATTCCTCATCAGGTACTTATGCAAATGAAGTTTAAACAATTTAACTGTACCTGCATCCATCACTTCCTCTCGCGGTTCATTTCACACACTGACCAGAGTGTCTAAAAAATGCTACCCTTCATGTCCTTTAAAAATCGTCCTTCCCGTACCTTAACAAAATGCCCCGAGTTACGATCTCCATCACATTTGATATTAATCATATTTATGCTCCTTGCAATTTGACAATTTGTTATAAGGTCAAATCTCAAAGTAGGCTGCTGCGGTGAAAAAATACTGCAGCCTGTTTTTATAACGGAAGACCTCCATTCATGACATCATCCTGGTAAATACTTTCGGAACCCTCTCCAATTTAATAATATCCTTCTCAGAACTGTACACAATATGCCAGGAATCGGCTGGCATTTGAGGTTGTCCAAAGAAGGTTTATAAGAATGATCCTGGCGGGGAAAAGGCTTGTCATAAAATGGAGCAGTTGAAGATTCGGTATCGGTATTTGGTGAAGTTTTGAACTTTGAGTAGGATTTGATTGAAATTTTTGCAATACAGATAGGCATAACTAAAGTGGCTGTGGAGAAGTTTTTCAACGAGCTGGAGAGGCTAGGATCCGAGGCCCAGACTCAGAGAGAAAAGAAGACCATTTTGAAGTGACATGCGGATGAGTACCTTCAGCCAGAGGCTAGTGATTCTTTGGAACTCTTTGGCATAGAGGGCTGTGGTGGTCAAGTTATTGACAATATTCAAGACCGACACAGATAAGTCCCTGATTGATAAGGGGGCGAACAGTTACAGGAGATGGCAGAAAGCAGAAGAGTGAGATTAAGAACCACATCAACCATTACCAAATGGTGGAGAGATCGCGATGGGCTGAATAGCCTAATTCTGATCCTTTATCTTGTTGCTTTATAGTTTTTGCGTATTACTTCTATCTGCAAATAGATTGAGCAAATCAGATCTGTAACAATACCATGAGGAAGACATACCTGGTGTATGAATGAGATGGGTTTCTGGGTCGATGCATTGAGGGCACAAATGGGGGACAGAGCATCCTCTATTACGTACTGTTTAATGGCCATTAGTGGGCTAGCTTATTTGGCTGGATGACTAGATTGCGATGACGAGTGACACCAACAGCATGTGGCAGTTCTTGTACCTGCTTCATGAAGTTCCCACGTTCTCAATCTTACACCTTGTCTGACGCAGTGTCTCTCACGTTAAAGCACCATCAGTCACCTCACGCGATATATCTCTCTCTAATGAAAGAACAGGTCTGGGAATATGGTTACTTTGATATCAAAGCTTTATTTGATTAAATTGCAAGGAATAGTCGACAATCTTTCATTTGCGGTCCCTAATGGAAGAGTGAAGAACTCAGTGAGTGAACTCTTCATTAAGACGGAGAGTGATAGAGCTGACTGAGATAATGAGCCGAAATCTAAACAGACGAAATTAAACTCATATGATGGGTGAGCAGGGTACAAAAAATTGGAGAACAGATATTAAAGGGATGGCAAGCATTTTCAGGTACTGCAACTGCTTCTCAGTTCTGTCTGACACAAAGCAAACGGGAAACGTGGCCATGTCGTGATTAACAAGAGATATTAGTGCATACTACTGCACTCAAGGAAGCGGCTTACAAATTGGCTGAAAATAGCAGCAGACATTAAAACTGAGAGCAGGTCAGATTTCAGGACGACGAGAGAATTAATGCAGAGCGAATAATTCCGTTTAAAAGTAATCTTGAGAGAAACGTATGATGAATTGTTAAAAGCTCCCGAAGGTATATGAAGGGAGAAGAAAAAAGATCATTGAAAACAAATCCCTTACAATGAGAAACAAAGGTTGTTATAATGTGGAATACATATATGGTATACGAAATAAATATGTATATTCGTTCTGTCATCACAAATGATGACCCAAATAATATTCCTAAAGTGGTGGGAAGAAAAAAGAGAGGAAGGAACTGAAGTAACTCAGTATTATCGAGGAGATGGTGTTGTGGAAATCGATGCGATTAAAAGACAATAAATTCAACCAACTGCGAATTAAACACCAGTGTACTTAAAGTCACCCTAAAGGCAGTGAATGCGCTCTGTAACTAGAGTGTGGAGTCTAAATAGAATAAATTAATTGTCATATTTCTATATTGTATGGATCCCGAAACAATATCGATGCGTTGGATGTCAGTTAATGCGACTCCACTTTTATAAATGGAAGTAACGAGAAAACATGGAATGACAGAGGAGTTCGCCTAACACTGGAAAACAGTAACTGGATTGGACAGAGTAGGCGTACATTTACAAAATTAAAATAGCAAAAGAGATTTGTTCACAAATCGCTGAACGTAAGCATGCAGGCGCAGCAGCAGGTGAGGAAGGAAGGCAACCGGCGTGGTCGCCTTTGTACTCAGAGGATTTCAGCAAAGGAGCAGGGATGATTTGCTGAAATTGAGCAGGGTCTTGTTGAGACCACAATCTAGAGTGTTCTGTGCAGTTTTGGAATCCTTATCTGATAAAGGATGTTTTCCATACAGAGACTGCACGACAAAGGTTTACCAGACTGATTCATGGGATGGCAGGACTGACGTATGAGGAAAGAATGGATTCGTTAGGATGAAAATCACTCAAGTTTAGAATGATGAAGTTGGATGTCACAGAAACGAATAAAATTCTAAAAGGTACGAACAAGGTAAATGCAGGAAGGATGCTTTCAATGACCAGGGTGTCCAGAACATAGACGGTCGGGAGGTGGCGTCAATTCTAAGAATATGGGGTAGTCCTTTTAAGACTGAGATAAGGATTTTTTTAATCAAAGACCGGTTACTCAGTGGAATGTGCTGCCACAGAAAGTAATTAAACTCAGAACGTGGAATGTTTACATGATGAAGATATCTATAGTTTTGAGGGCAAGAGTTATCAAAAGGTATAGGCCTAAAGCGGTATCAGGTCACTGTGCGGAATGATCAGCTCAGATCATACTGAATTATGGAGAAGGATCACGCATCACATCAAGCCAGTCCAGTTCTAATTTTTCATATTTCCATTCTGTTAAAAGTGCGATATAAAAACCAATTGTTTTTAACTGACACAGATAGCAATAACACATTATCTAGAATTTTAAAAATCCTGTAAATCCTTACCAAACACCAATCGGGGAGGAATTTTAGAATACGAATTTCAGCAGTTCGAGGAGGTGCAAAGTAATGTTTGAGGTTCGTACACTGGCTGCTCTGTATCTCAATTTCAATCCAGTTCTCAAATTACTGAATGTTCTGACAAAAGCGGCATAGTATGTATGAAATATGTAAACGTCTTTAAAATGTTGCTGATACTGGGTGGAGGGAGTGGTAGGATAGGGTGGGGAAGGGGAGCAGTGAGAAAAATAATGGGTCGGGTTTTTGTTGAGTGATTAGCAAAGAATGACCTCAATTCCAAAAGCCCGCGACCCGCTATCCTGCTCAGGAGTGCTGTCCCTCCACTTCCTGCTCCATTCTTTCTGTCTCTGTCAAATTTACAGCAAGGTAAGGGACAGAGATGTTCATGGGGTACACTTTCCCATCAATCCCAGTCACTAATACACACCCAGGCGTCTCCAAAGAACACCAAATCCGCATGGACCACAGCAATGATTTAAAACAACATCATTTATTTTCAGCTCTATTCACACTAAACATAGATAAACCGACAGTGACCTGATAAATTCAAAAAACAAACAAAACAGAATAAAACTGAACCAGGAATAGCAGCCGCTGACTGGGCTTGTTTCTGCGAAGAAGCCTCAGGCTCTCTGTGGTTTAATCTCAGCCCCAGATACATGTTGTTTGTATCCAGAATAAAATAATAACCAAACATGAAACCTCAAACTGGGCTACAGCACCTGGCGCTTCCCTCCCCCTTAGCCCTCACTCACCGACTGTCGATTGGAGACAGCAACATTTCGTTCCAATGATCACTCGCCACAAGGATGCTCACAGTTCATGTTAACCCTATGCATTCTGCCAGACCCGTCTCAACAGATGACTTATAATGGCCAACAGCAGTCCTACAAGACAAAGCTGGAGGCAATGGTCCTCCAACCAATCAGAGAAACCCATAGGCGCACTGGGGGCTCTGATAAATCAGAGAATGTTGTTAGGTTAAATTAACCTATCCAGAACTTTCACACCTCAACGCTCAATCAAACTTCGCTTGAAACATTCTTCCAGTTCAAAAGACAATTGCTAATTCAGACACTCTGCCCTTTCCCGCAGGCGAAGTGAGGACTGCAGATGCTGGAGATCAGAGTCAGGATTAGAGTGGTGCTCAAAAAGCAAAGCAGGTCACGCAGCCTCCGAGGAGCATGGAAATCGAAGCTTAAGGCAGGCTCCGCTCATCAGTTACCTTTCACGCAGCCAATTTATGTTCAATACTGCGATTTTCCCTTATATTCCTTCATCCCCTGATTTCATGCACAGCGTCTCACGGAACTTTTACCTTTTTTTGCTAATATACATCAATCTGATTGTCTTGGATTATCATCATCAAGACTTCTTCTCACATCATCAAAAAACATCGGCAGACAGTTCACCACAATTTTCTGTGAACAATTCTATTTTAGCTTTCCTGACTGAAGCACATATTTCTTCACGTGGCACCTCATTTTGTCTGGTATGACCGTTGGTAACATTCTTCATACAGATTTAAACGGTTGTCCCGTCAATGTCGAATTAATTGACAAAGTGTTTCTCATGGCAAACTAAAAGCGTGCATACCTTTTAAAGATGAGGAAATGTGTCTGAAAGAGTTGGAAATTAATTATCGTGAGTACAAATAAAGGCAATCAAGTTGTGATAGCTTTGACCTCTAGCACACTTTTAGAAGCTAGCAGACAATTTGAATATTTCTAGCGTTTTCTGTTTTGTTTAATGTATATCAGATTGCCAGTATTTTGCTTCTGCACTTGTCCTTGGGACGAAAGGAATGAGAAGTTGTGGGCCGAATGCAGGAGCAGTCGCCTCCGTCAGTGATGCAACTCCCAGATCTTCTTCTGCTTTTGTAGTTTTGTGAAAATACTAACTGGCTTTAATGTTGGATTTTAATGATTATCTAAGAGTTTACATGCCACTCATACTGCCCAAATATGTAATTTGAAGATGAAATCATTTTTTAAAATCAATTTCACAATTTATGTGTTTATGTCCAGGTCATAATTCTACTTTTAAGGAGAAGGCAGCATTTCATATTCGTAACTATAAATGCGAACGATTTGCAGGCCATGGCTGTGAGAGCACTGAATCCAAACGATTAGACTTCCAGGGCCGGTCTCTTTTCCTTTCACCCTGGAAACTGTCTGTTTTGGCATTATATTCTCCCATCATTCCGCACATGACGCCATCAGTTCTGTCTTGGGTTTGTTATGAGTGGTTTCTAAAACACAGGCGATCCAATCATCTATTATGTTGCAGTTTCTAATGAGTGAGAATCCTTCTCTCAGAGCACACTGCCTCCGTAGCTCAATGCTTAGATAGGGGAGGCACATGGACACGGGAATGGCTGAATGCTTCATTTCTTTGCTGTAACCAGACTCTGGTGTTGAAATCTGAAATGAGAGAAAATAAGCCAAATGGATGAAATCCTACTTTCTGGTTGATCTCTCATGAGGCAACAGTCACTTCGCCAGAACGGGCCTGTGTGTTTGCCTCTGTGGGTGAAATGGGGTCCGGATCACCGAGAGGGCGTGAATACAGGTTTTCCATCTTAAACATCAGTCGCATTCAATGTAAAACATGACTGGATAATAACTCTGAGACGAGTGTTTTAAACATTTGAGACCACAGGGGGTCAGGCCAAGTGCTGAAAACTTGGATTATGGGCCTCTTTCCATTCTGTAAACAGTCGATTACTTGCTCAAACTTATATCCTGATAAATAAAACGCCATACGTTTTGGCATTAAGAAGCAGTCCAACAACTCGGGAGGCAGCACTTGTGGTGTAATGCTTAAGAGTCAGTGTTTTCTACTCCGTGGCCAGAGTTGGCTGCCTGGTCAGGGAATCAGGTTTTATTGTTCCTGACAGTGACAACAGCGGGAGTGGAGCAGCGCTGATGGGAATCCTTTCAATGTCTCAGACCAGCTCATGCCTCGAAATCATCAGAGTTCATTTCCCTGCTCCTTCAAGAAGGGGAAGGTACCTTGACAGACTCTGCTCAGTCGGTCAGTTCACCCTTCATTCCCCGCCCACAGAGTTTCTAAAGATTCACAGGGTTGAAACGGGGTTCTGTTTAATTGTCTTCTTCCCACTCCCAGGAGATGCAGGGATTGGTTTGGTTTGAAATTGATAATGTGCATAAGAGCAGCGTGCGAGACTATTCTATCTTCCCCTCCTCTGACAGCTCTGTGAGGTTGACTTTGATGCTCTCGGTTACATTCATTGATCAGAGACATTAATCAGTTTAATTAATTCCACAAGTAATTCCAAACAGAATGTAATTCTTTCAAATGTTGTGGCTACAAAATGCTCAGAAACTGATAATTTTTGAGAAATATTTAGGAAAACAAAGTTTAAGAAGATAAACAACTTGCTTTGCAAGATGCTTCTCATGAATATGTCATTTCTTTTGAACGACTCGGTGGAATTACTTTCTATTACCACAGTGACCCCCTGTTTAAAAATGAATTTGTCAAATAAAGAATTGCGGCATAATCGATTGAAACATTGCCAACAGCAATTTTTGGCAGCCGACAATACTTATAAATGTGCAATAGATTGAAGATGGGCATGGCTTCATATCAATAGTTCAGACATTCCAGTATGTCGAACATTTTTGTACATATAGAACTGGTGCATTGTTGTTGAGGAAATATTCTTCTTCCTGCAGATAAGGAATTCCAAGCACATCTCGGCTTCTGGACAATGATTTTGTAAGTATAATAAAAATCGGCAGTGATCTTGAGACAGTGAAGAGTCGAACGAACAACCCCCAGATTTGCAAACAAGCAAATAATTAAGCCACTGATTCAAGTGCACTTGCTGCAAGTCTGTGACAGCAGCACAGGGACAGGAGAAACAATTGTAACCATCACAGGGTGAAAAACTAGTAAATATAATCAACTTCACCACTTCACTCCAATAGACCCCACATTGTGAAGCGGACAATTTCGCAAAGAAAACACACTTGTTCTCATGAAGCTTTCATTCACCCTATGTCTGTGCAGCCATTCAATGGGATTACCGTTGATCTGATCATTTTTAATGCTATATTCGTGTTTTCCTGGATAGCTCGAGGTAAACTTGAGCTGAATGATAACGTCGTGTATTCTCAGTAATTTTGGAGTTTCGCGGCTGTACAACACAGTTTCTCTGAATGGTAACTGAGAATATGTGATCGTTGTCAGCAGTGGTTACTTCCACATGTGAGGTAACTGGTGAAGTAAATGATGTGAACCTGCAGGACTATTTAAACATGCATTTCAACAATATCCCAGGCTATCCTTTCTGTCTTTCATATTCTGTAGAAAACAGTTCTTCTCAGTTGTCAGCATACCCAATGTTGGAAACTTCACAGCCTCTGGAAATATCCAAGTTCAAGTTTAAGCCCATTCTGAGTTCCTACATCTCAGTCCAGACTTCGTCAAGTGGCCTTCTTGTGTTTGTGTTGCTGTTTTTGACATCCTCTGCCACTACAAGTATTTTTATGTGCATTTGTTTGCGCGCTGGCGCGTTAGTATTCAGTGTTCAATACTTTGCTTTATGGCTGCATCAGTACGTTTAGAATTCGAGTCATGGTACGTAATATTTTCCCCATTTTACGCTGTGTGACATGTACTAAATCAACACAGCATGGAATCAATTGTTTTCACATGAAGATATTCTCCAAGGTAATGACTTTCTTCCTTCAGAAACTGCCCTCTCACATCTCAGCCTGTTTAAATATAAGGATTCGAAACCACCCATTATCAGATATTTTTCTTAAACCCCCACATTAACTGACTCTCCTTTCGACCAACTCTCCAAGTTCCCTTAGGCACTGCGCAATCTAAAACTTACTTTCACATTGACCCCATTCAATCTGTGCTGCTGCAGTCATTGTTGCTCCAATGTCAGCATTGCCAACTTCAATCCAATCGATCCTGTTCGATGACGTGGTTGTGAGATCAAAGCTCATGGAGCAACTTTAACTGACATGAACCAGAGATTCTTGGAGCACCAGTATCAGGAGACGAGAAGAGTTAAGTGAATTGGCCATGGAAAATTTCGCATCGTGTTCGTGGATTGGTAAGTCAGGCGCATTAGTTAGGGGTAAATATAAAATAAAAGGTTAGGAGCGTTTTACTAGTTGAGTTACTCTTCGGAGGGTCAGTGTGGACTTGTTGAACTGAACGGTCTGTTTCCACTCTGTAGGAGTTCCATAATTCTGTGAAAAGGACACAGGACAGTATTGTGCAAAAGAGAGTTGGTTGGAAAAGTGTATGTGACTTTCTGATCATTTGTTTAATTTGTTCATTCGGCTCCAGCTGGACTATTGTGTGCAGTCTGCAATTCACTTTACAAAGGAGATGTGATACCACTGGAAACGGATTAGAAGAGATTTATCAGGATATTGTCTGGGCTGAGGATTTTCAGGTGTAAAGAAAGTTTGGAATGACATTCTTCTTACAGCAGTAGGAACCGAAAGGAGACAATATTGAGATGTATAAAGTAATGAGGAATATGGAAAGGATAAACTAAAAGAAACGTTTGCCCTTGTTGAAGAGATCAATCACCAAGGCGGCGGAGATTTAAGAGGCAGAAAGATTTGAACATGTATTTGGGCAAATAACCTTTGCAGCCATCGGGTGTTCGGAATCTTGAACTCACAGTAAGGTTCAGAAACCCTCATCACTTGAAGAACTATTCAGATGTTAATTTGTGATGCCATCACATAGCTATGGGGTCAGTGGTTCTGAAGGAATTAGGATAGATAAATAGTTGTTATTGTCCAGTTCCGACATGGAGGATGAGGGGATTCCTTTTTTTACAGTAGCCCTGGGTAGTAGGTCTGCCTGTCACCGCGTCAATCCGAGGTTCAGTTACCAATCGAGAAAACTGTTTGCCTTTTCAGGCAACACTGTGGTTAACGCTGTTGTCTGTCAGCGCCAGGAAACGAGTTATTATTTCAAGCTGGAGTGATTGTCAATGTGGAGTTTGCACGTTTTCCTGCATGGATTTCCTTTGGCTGCCAACATTACTTCAAAGTGTTCACCGATGTGCATGTAAGGTATATGGTGAATAAAACGCGAAAGAGATGAAAGTCCTGTAAATCAGAGACAAAAATATGAATTAAAGCATTAGACAATTCGGAGTTCACATTTCGACTTGAGTGAACCTTCCTCAGGACAGTTCTTGACTGCAATGTTGATTCTGATTTGTCTCCACTGATGCTGTCAGATCGGCTGAGCATTTCTAGTAATTTTTTTTGTAGTTGGTTGGTAAGTGCGGGGTTTGAAATAAAGGGTAGGGGAATGAGAAGCTCTTCGCAGTCAATTTGCAGATTCAATGGGCCGAACGGTCTTTGTCTGCACTGTAGGGTTTTCTATCAGTTCTGTCCCTCTGACGTTTTGTCGTTTGCATTTATTTTTACATTTTTAACATCCCTCCAAAATGTGACTTGCAGATCTTCACACAATATTCTAGCTTTAGCCAAGTGAACAAATGAAACAAGTTTAGGAACTGTAAATTGTCCATTTCATTCCCAAGCGTGGGTTATTTAAACATCTGCTTCCATTATCGATTGGAAATGTTTCAGGAAGGGCGGTGCTGTATCAGCCAGCGTGGGGAAGGACCGCAACTCCCGGAGAGACAATGTGTCAGTGAAAGTGCAAGCACGTTTGTTCTGCAAGGCGTACCCTGTGCCCGTGTGGGAATGCAAGCCATTTGATAGATATGCTCCGAATTAAAAGATTACTGGAAGCAGGAAGCGGTTGAAGGTATACATTCTTCTCCACTTTCACCAATATTCAATCCCATTGAACTCCACACCTTGCCAGCACTATGCAGGGCCCCTGGTCCAGTATTTCTTGCATCCCAGCATCTGCCCATACAGCACCATTCCATAAAATCGCAGAAGGTGCGGCTTTACCATCTGGTAGGGCTCCACCTGAAGTATTGCATGCATGTCTGGTCACTGAATTTTGGAAAGATGTGTAAGCTCTGTAAAGGGTTCAAAGGAGGTTTACTCAGATATTGACAGTTGTGGATCGAAGGTCTTACGAGCAAAGTCTGAGGAGACTGAGGTTGTTTTCGTTGGAGAGAAGAAGGTTGACAGGTGACTTAATCGAGACTTATATGATTATCAGAAGGTTAGATAGAGTGGAGAGTGAGAGCCTTTTTCCTCAGATGCTGAATCCAACAAAAGAAGACATAGCATTAAATCGAATGGTGATTGATTTAGGACAGATAACTGTGTTAATTTCTTCACTCAAAGAATAGCATGTGCGTGGATCAGCCTGTCTGCAACAGTTGTAGACTCGCTGAGTATAAGGGCATTTCAAAGTGCATTGGACACACATATGGATAATAATGTAACGGTGAATGTGAGATGTGCATCACAATTTTTTTCACGGTCAATGCAAAATAGAGGGCCGAAGGGCCGGCACTGCGCTGTAACTTTCTATGTCTTAAAGTGTAAGACCTGCTGGATTACGATATCTCTCCTCAGTGTGCAACTTGCCAGATACATCTTTCAGTGACTTGTCTGCAATTCATTCAATCTAGGCAACTGTATTTCCTCATCAGAATGTTATCTCTCCACAATCAGGATAGAAAAACAGAGTCCGTGACAAAGCTGAGATCACCTGCGTTCTGTGTGGAACCAACAAAAGTTACTCTGATCTTTCAGTCTCCTGTCACTTCAATATTACACTGTGTTCCCAAGGCATCTTTTCAGACTTCGGTCTGCTGCAGTGCTCCTTCAAGGCACAGCACAAGCTGGAAGAACGGCACCTAATTTTCTACTGACAGACTATGCAGTCTTCAGGACCCAGCATCGAGTTCAATAATTTCAGAACCCGTCCGCCTTCTTCCACATTCTTTACCCACCCGCACGTCCCATTAGTTCCAAAGACGGATCATTGGACTCGAAACATTAACTGTTCTTTCTCTCCATAAATGTACAAGAGCTACTGATTTCGTTTAGACATTTTGACTTTTCTTTAGAGAACGATTTTCCTTTGTAGGCTGCAGGAGTGTGCGATTGCAGGAGAATATGTTCAGAGGAGATGATAAGAATGACAAAGGCTGGACCATTCCCTTTGTGAAAGTAGACGAGCCAGGCTGGGGCTGTTTATCAATCCGCAGAGAAGGCTGTGTGAGAAACTGATTAACATGCGCATATTATGAAGAGGACAGATATGTGTGACAGTAATAATCGTGTTTTGGGAAGAAATAATAACCAGTTACACAGATGAAAAGCAAGAGACAAGTGATTAAGAGGAGATTTAGAATAAATGTTTTTTTCCCCAGACAGTGTTGTTTATCTGGAATTCACAATCTGAAAGTGTGAAAAAGCTAAGTGTCAGCAGAATATTTCAGCAGTATGTCGCCAAACACTTGAATAGCGACAGCACACTTGGAAAAAGAACGAAATACTGGAAAGCTTGACGAAGGCAGGCGTACGTGAGATGGGAATCCCGAGTTGAAGGCAACGCTGTGTGCTCAAAGATTGGAGCGTGTGGGCATTTGTGGCGCAATGGGAAGTGCGTGGTGTTTTTTCATGATGGCTTATACTTCTATTTAGAAGTCGTGGGTTTGAATTCTACCAGAGTCGCGCTGCAGTTCATGGTTTGAAATGTGATCAGACCAGGTGCTCTGCGAAAATTGCAATAGTCGTGAAGAAACTCAACTGGTTTGAAACGGGGCTTTTTTTTCCCTCACAAATGAACAATTTTGATGTCTATTGAATATAGAGCTCGATAAATATCTGTTAGCCAGTAAGGAACGCGATGATGTTGATAGACTGAAAAAATACATTAATATGCTGGCTCAGCCATGATGATGTCGAATAGTGGTGCGGGGTGGGAAGAATGGCCTCCTCATGTTCATTCCTCTCTGTGTTGTTTCTGGCCCGGGTTTTAAACACTAACATAATGAGGACAATGTGAATCTACATCAAGGAAATTAAGGTCTCACCTCGACCTCGCTGCCCTCCCAGCTGGATTAGACAGCTCCTGTCGCAGCTTTAGACCGGAAAGTGGAGAACGCCTCTTTACATAGGCTTCCAAGTGGACCAATGAAACAGGTGTCTGCGTGGATTCTGGGGAGTCAGGAGCAGACTTGCCCTTTGCAAGGCTGGAGTTCTGGCCAAGGTAGTGAACGTGAATTTCTCACATTTTGAATATTACTCCGCATTCTTGCTACTTTGCAGGAGGGTTCACGGGTGTCAAGGTGGCTCAGTGGTTAGTACTGCTGCCTCGCAACCCCAGAATCCCTGATTCGAATCCAGCCTTGGGCGATTGTTTGTGCGCAGTGCGTACGTTCTCTCTGTGTCTGCGTGTGCTTATTCCACGGTCTCCGGTTTTCTCTCTCAGTTGAAAGAATGTGCAGGTCCGGTGAATTGGTCATACGAAATTTCCCGTAGTGTTCTGTGCATCAGTCAAAGGGAAATGGGTCTGTGTGGGTATTTCTGTGGAGGTGTGGACTAGTTACCATAAAGGGCCTGTTTTCACATGGAAGGGAATCGAAACTGGAATTAAGTTTTCCTTGCATAGCATTACTCTATACACAACATGCCACGTATTCCTGTTGACATTGTGTGCAATGTGGGTCATTGTGTCTTATGAATTTTCCAAAGGAACTTGTGTCAGTGAATGGAATTCTTTGACGAATTGAAACTGATCGAAGGAACATTCCTGTACAGTGGCGAAGCAAAATTGCCCATGATCAACGCAGGAAGCCGCAGTAAATGTATATTCAGTGACGTCTACTTTTCGCCACATTTTTCTCTGTCCTTTTCCTGAACCTGATGCGACATAATCGCTGATTCATTATCAGTGCAATCACCTCTGAGCTGGGTTTCATTTCAGATCCACAGCCAAAAATTGAGTAATTGGATTCAGGGCCTCTGTGGCAAAATCAAGAGCCGTTAAACATCCTCTGATGCCAGCTCCAGTGGGGCAATTGATCAGCTTGCCGTGATTCTATAGCAGATGAGAAGTGTGTGAGCTGCCGAAGTTGAGAGATTGATCCTCGCCAGGCGCTCATTCCAATGATAGTGAACAGTAATGATTACAACATCAGGCTGAAGAACAGTTCGAGGACCAAAGATTACTGTGCAATAAAGGCTCTTTGTTCCTTCATGTTGCACCCACCTGCGATATCAATCTGAAATCCTGCTTACAGACATTTAATTTCATTATAACTCAAAAGATTATCCTCTACTAATTTAAAGGCCCTCAAAGTTGGTGAGTCTACGACTGTTGAATGCAAGGCGTTCTGCACCTTTACTACTCAATAAGAAAATAATCTACCCAATCCGTCAGAATCTTACACTCTTATTATGTAAGGTCAAAGCCAATGCGACTGCAGTTTTACACTGATATGTATTGAAAATTAGTCACCAGGCAGAAGGAATAAATGAAGAAAAAGTGAGGACTCCAGATGCTGGAACTAAGAGCCGAGAGTGTGGTGCTGTGTGATGAATTGCTTTTCCAGCACGACACTCTTAAGTATAAGAAATTAGTTTTTCTTTTTGGATTGATAAATGGTGATAAATCGGAGACCATAAGGATTTGGTTTGTTAACCAGGAATTCATCATAAATATCAATGGTTTTCTCCATTTACTTTTCAAATGTCTGCCGGAGGATGTGAATGTGGGCATCCTGGACTCAGTAAATAGGAGGACAAAATATTTAGAATTTCTTTCCTCGACGTACAGGGATGGCATTTATTACTTCATTTCACAAGAAGTCAGACTGAATGATATACACACATGAAACATAAACCGCAGTAAAATGATATATGTCCTTCATATTATAAATAAGTTGAACAGTTTGATGTGAACAAAATGTTTCCATTTGTCGCTCTTTCCAACAATGGGGCCCTTGAAAACATGAATGGAGAACTATTGAGAAGATATACCTTTATTTCAAAGCTGATTTATTTTACTGATTAAGAATATTAATGCTTAATACTCGACTGGAGTTTATTAACATCAGCAGAATGAACATGGTTCAGCTTGGGATATGTTCAGCAGCAAAATTTAGAACAAGAATGGGTGTACGACTGCTGTTAGAGCTCCAAAACCACGGGCTACTCTTATGGAGCATGGATTTTGTTGAGTTTAGATCGTATTCAATTTAACTTACTGAATATATGCACTCTGCGATTTGTAGCAAATTCTAATAATGTATTGTGTTTAAGAATGCAGCATTTAACTAATTAACACATGAGTGATATCTACAGTAAGTATACATTGTGACAATTGGAAATGATTCACTGATACACAAGAAAATAGTGTCGGCAAATAGTGTGACCGTCTTGTTAAGGTTGTGGGGCAGCCTCCTGCTCTCCAATGTATTTCTATATCCTATTCTAATTTATTCAACTTAAATCCTGGTCTGAACCAAGATATTCCCATCTTCTCATATCGGACATTTTCTCCACCAATGAATAATCTGAACCCTTTTTGCCAATGGAATATTAACCCAGAAGGTTCGAAAGTTAAGTGTTGTTGCAATCCTTGATTTAAAGAAAACATGCTCCAAAGTAAATAACAGCAAAACTTTGTAATTAGAAAGCACCTGTGGAGACTAGGGGTGTGCCGGTTAATTGTTCTCTGCTCCTGCTGCTGCAGAAAATGAAAGCTGCTGACTCTCGAGGTAAGTCCTTTTAGAGGGAAACTTCCCTTCGTGACAGCCCCTTTGTCACTGTTCTCACTAGTCCTGCTGCTGCTGAAAATGGAATAAGGAGTCACAATCAGATCAGCTATGAACTGCTGAGTCATGTAGTAGGTTTGTTGTTCAGGCAACTTATTTGTACATTTCCGATTTTGGAGATTGAATCACCTCTTCCTGTTCCTGGGTGCCAGGATCCTGTGTGTTCACTAGCCTCCAGATTTTCCTATGTCCAGAGAATGACTGTCTTCTGTTCCTGTGTCTCAGGTCTCTATGTTTAGATATCCTCCTCCTGCTCCTGAGTAACAGGCTCAAACATGTGTGTATTGTCTTGCTGCTCCTGTGGAATGGAATTGAGGGACTGCATGGTCAGTTCCCATGCCTTCCAGCTCGAGCTTGAATTAACTGAAAACCTGTCTCCTGCTTCTGCAAAATATCCACAAAATCTACATGATGTGTTTCTGCATTTTACCGTCAGTAATTTAGCAAACTCGCTGACTGGATGTGCTTTGGTAGGAATGAATTCAGAAGCAAGAAGGCTTGTTCCTTTGTTTTAGACTCAAGAGGCAATAGAGATGTTTGGCATAAAAACAGACCTTCTCTCCAGGTCATCGTGCCGACCAGATATCCAAAGATAATTTAGTGCCTTTTGCCAGCATTTGGCATGGATCCCTCTAATCACTCCTGTTAATGTACCAATCCATGTATCTTGTAAATGTACAAAGTCCATCAACTTCCCCCACCTATTCTAGTAACACATTCGATATGCAGACAAGACTCAGTGTGAAAACTTTGTCCCTCAGGTCCCTTTCAAATTTTTCCTCTCTCGCCTTAAAACGTTGCCCTCTGTTTTTTGACTCTCCTGCCCACGGGCAAAGACATTGACTATTCAGATTATCCATTCCGCTCATGATTTTATGAATCACTGTAAGGTCGCTCCTCAGCCACAACACTCCAGGAAAAATAGTCCCAACTTATTCAATGCCCCTGTAGCTAAACACCACCCAAACATGGACAACACTGGTAATATCCTTACAAATTATTTCAGCATCCTCTCCTGCAAGGAGACGAGAATTAAAGGTTGAAAAATGCCCTGTCCGTTCGCAACATTTCATCCAACGCATGTAAGGAAAGCCAAGAACAATGCTGGCAAGTGTAGCAAATGTCTTTTTTCACGACCCTGTCTATCTCTGACAGCACCTTCAAGGAACTGTCATCCTGCACCACAAGGCGGCAGGATGACTCGGTGCTTAGCATTCCTGCCTCACAGAAACAGTGATCTGGGGACATTCCATACTTGGATGATTGTGTGAAGTTTGAACATTTTCCCCATCTCTGTGTTGGTTCGCTTTGGATGCTTTGGTTTCTTCTCACAGTGCAATGATGTACAGTTCAGCCTGGATTGAACATGTTAAATTTTTCATAGTGCCCAGGGATGTGTATGCTCGTTGGATTAGCATGGGAAATGCAGAGTCATAGGGATATGGTAGGAGTGCCTTAGATGGGATGGTCATCAGAGGATCGACGTGGACTCGATCGCCGAATTTCCTGTTCCAACACTGTAGGGTTTCCATCATATCTGTGAAGGTCTCGTTGCCTGGCAGCAGTCGACACGAATCTCGCGATAAGGCTTGCACTGATTTGTCTTCCCAAAATGCAACACCTGATATTTACCTGAAATAAACTCCGTCTATCACTCTTCGGCTCACCTAATCAATGTCACATTATCCACTGACATAACCTTCCTCAATTTCGATAGCACCATCAAATTTGGAATTATCTACAAACTTACTATGTATTATTTCTATATTCAAATTCAAATGATTTGTGTAGGCGACAAAATGCAGTTGACTCACTGTCAATCCTTGTGGTACACCACTGTTCAGAGGCTTTCAGTCCAAAAAAACAAACGTTCACCCTCGCGGTCTGCCTCCCGACTTCAAATTAAGTAGACATAAAAATGGCTGGCTCTCGTTTCTTTCCAGGCAAAATAAACTTGCGAAGCAGTCTCGCACGTCGAACCTTGTCGGTTGTCTTACATGATTCTATAAAGAGAATATCCAATGTCCTGCATTCATCAATATTCTCCTTCAAATCAAAAAAACTCTGCAAAATTTTTGAGATGCAATTTCCCTCCTAAGAACACCTCTTTTTTCCTTGTCTTTCCAAATACACATAATTGATTTCCCTCGGAATCTGCTCCTGAAAATTAGCCACCATTTACGTCATATTCACCCCTCTACAGTTCCCTGTATATTTCCTTACTTTCTTGAATAATGACACTGCCTTAGCCACCCGCCAATCATTTGGCACCTCATTCATGGCAATCAATGATACAAGTACATCAGCAAAGGGTTTCGTAATCACTTTGCTAGCTTGCCACAATGTTCTGGGGTACAATTGTTGTGTCGCAGGGATTTCACACCTGTATGCACTTTCAGATATGCAGCACTTCTCCTTGTCATACAGGCGCTTTATTTCAAAATATCGCAATGTACTTCTTCAAGTTCATTCACTCTTGCAGCTTACTCCACAGTAAAAAAACGAGCGGAAATACTCATTTCAAATGGCATCCATCTCCTGCGGTTTCACAACTAAAAAGTCTTGCTGAAACGTAAGGCGTCCTATTTACTCCATTTTGGCCATATTTTTCCATTAGTGTATTTGCAGAATTTCTTCAACGCCTTGTTAACCCTATTGCCAAAGTTATCTCATGTACCCATTTTACGACCTGTTTTCCAACTTGACGATACGCCTGCTACCCTTATTCTCCTCCATGGATTCGCACAAACGCAGGTTTGTTTACCTGACATATGCCACCTGCTTTTCCTTGACCAGTGCCACAATATCCCTGCGGAAAAAGTGAGCACTGCAAATGATGGGGACCAGAGTTCCAGAGCGGGGTGCTGCAAATGCAAGCCGATCAGAGGAGCTGCTGAAGAAGATACTGAGGAAAAGGATCTATTCCCTTTTGGAAGAAAATGGGTTTATCAGTGATAGGCAACATGGGTTTGTGCAGGGAAGATCATGTTTTACAATGTTCTGTGAGGAAGTGACCACGTTCAATGGTGAGGGCAGGAATGTCGATGTCGTATACGTTGACTTTAGTAAAGTTTTTCAAAAAAATCCCCATGATAGACTGATGGAGAAGGTGAAGTCGCATAGGTTTTAGGATGTACTGACTGGAAGGACAAGGAGCAACCTTGGCAACAGGAGACAGACAGTCGTCGTGAAGGGAGTTTTTCAAATGCAAGCCAGTGACCAGTGTTGTTCCACACGGATCTGTGCACTGAACGCTGATGTTTGGTACACACATAAACGATTTGGAGGAACGTATAAGTGGTCTGATTGCCAAGTGTGCAACTGACGCTGAGATTTATGAAGTAACAAATAGGGAAGGGAACTATCAGATAATACAGCAGACCATAGACCAGTTGGACAGTTGGACAGAGATTTGGCAGATGGAGCTCAATACATGCAAACACGAGGTACAGCATTTTGGCAGATATGACATCAGAACGAATTATACAGTAAATGCTTAAGTTCTGTGGAAAATTGATGTCTGTAAAGCTATGGGCATTCAGGTCCATTGTTCCATGAACATTGCAATACAGGTCGATAGAATGGCAAATTAGGCGTATGGCATGCTTTCCTTCATTGGGCAGGGTTTTAAGTACAGTAGTTACCAGGTCATTTTACAGTTGTATCAGACTTTGGTTCGACTACATTTGGAATACTGCGAACAATTCTGGTCACCACGTGACGAAAAGGATGTTGATGCTTCAAAGAGGGTACTGAGGATATTCACTAAGATGTTGCCTGTTACGCAGGGTGCTAGCATGAAGAAACGTTGAGTAGATTAGCATTATACACATCCAAAAGACGAATATTGATTGAGAACCTCATTCAGGTCTAAAAGATCAGGAGATGTATAGACGTGGTGTTTACCAAGAAGCCTTTTTTCCCAGAGCGTTGACATCATTTGCAAGGTATCACGAGCTCAAGCTGGAAAGGGGAAAAGTTTAGGGGAGATATCCATGGAAATTCCCTAACTCAGAGGGTGGTGGTTGTCTGGAATGTATTGCCAGCAGAGGTGGGAGGGTTGGGCACAATGTCATCACTTAAATATATCTACACAGACATATGAATGGGCAGGGACCAAAGGGATACATACCCTTAGAAAATAGGCGACAGTTTTAGATAGAATATCTAGGTCCGTGCAGGCTTGAAGGGCCGAAGGGCCTGTCCTTGTGCTGTAATTTTATTTGCTCTTTCTTCTTTTTAACATTGAGTGGATAACTTTTGCAAAGATTGGTGCATGGTGTTCCTATTAGTGACACGGCCAAGCTTGCCAAGTGTAGAGAGTGCTGCATGGCATGCAATATTGATATCGAAGAGTGTGGCGCTTGAAAAACACATCTGATAAGGCAACATACGAAAAGCAGCATAACCAGCTTTTCCAGCATAGGCTCTTCATCAGGAATGAAGGTATGGCAAAAGGGGGCTGAAAGGCAAATGGCATGGGTGTGGGACTCGGCACAAGGTAGTTGTGGTTGCACCGGAGAAATGCAGTTAGTCTGAAAGTGATAAGTCAGAGAGGAGGATGGAGCAGATAGGTGGAAACGAGGCGGACAGGTAGGACAGGTCAAGAGGCGGTGCCGAGTTGGACGGTTGGGTCTAGGATACAGTAGTGGGAGGAGAAATGAGTAAACTCGTGAATTTCATATTGATGCCATGTTGTTGGAGTTTTCCTCCAAGTGACGAGTTGTAAGGGTTTGATGATGCAGAAGCCACAGAACAAGCATCTCCTGGCGGCATGGAAGTGGCAGCTAAGTGTACGGCCGCGCAGCGACGGAGTTGTTTCGTGCATGTATCATGGAGTTATTCTCTGAAGCGTTCCACAAATCAGCTTTCTTTCACTCTAACTTGGAGAGAGCCCCATCTGGAGCAGCGAACACAATAAATGATGTGTGCAGAAGTACTGGTAAATCTCTGACTAAAGTGGAAGCCATCTTTGGGGTTTGGACAGAGGGAAGTGAGCATGTGAGTGTGCAAGTTTTGCAATTCTTGCGGTGACAGTGGAAGGTGTCGAGATGGGAGGGAAGGTTGGTGTGGGGCACGGACCTAACAATGGAGTCACGGAGGAAATGCTGTTTTGGCAACGCAGATAGGAGTGGGGAGTGCAAAATATGTCGAGTAGTAGGGTCTGTTTGTATTTAGTGGAAATATCGGAGGATAAGTTGATGCCTCCAGTGCCTGGTGGCTTGTAAGCTGAGGATCCTACGATTCTTTCCATGTTGCTGTTGGAGGGTTGGAGTTCAAGCACGGAAGTGATTGAAGTTGATGATGTGCATTGGAAGGCCTCATCCAACACGTGGGAGCGAATATTGACATCAGGTCGAATGATCTATAATAACCTGGATTATCCCTGTTATCCTTATTAAACAAGCGAACAAAGTTAACAATGCTTTAATCTTCCAGAACCTCACCCGTGTTCAACAATACTGAAAATATATCTATTAAACCCCTAGCACTTGGCTCTTTCGCCTTCCTCATTAAAATGGGATAGATTGCATCCAGACCTGGGGAATTATCTACCTTTATGCCTTTTAGAAAACCCAACATTTCATCTGCCTTTATTCCGATATCACCTCGAGCAATTCTATTGCTCTCTAACCCCACTATCCGCCAATTCTCCCTCCTCAGTGAATAACGATACAAAATACTCATTAGAAATTTCACCCATTTCCTCTGACTCCACAAATAAATTTCCTCCTTTGTCCTTAAGTGGGCCAACTCTTTCATTTGTTACATTCTTGCGCCTTATATATGAATAAAATTCTCAGGATTTTCATTCACCCTGTTTGCCCAAAGATATATCATACCCTCTTAATTAGTCCAGATTGGTCCTACACTCCCAATACGCACCCAAAATTTCATCTGTCTTCAGTCACTGAGACCTTTCAGACGTTTGCTTTTTCCTCTTTGCTAGTCTCACAATTCCACCTTTCATCCATGGTTCCTTACTCATTTCATTTCGATCTCTTATTTTCACAGGGACATACCTGTCCTGAACTCTATCAACCACACTTTAAAAGCGTTCTAAACAGCAAATGTGAATTTACAGTCAAATATGTGCCCCACATCAACTTTCAGAATGACCAATACACTAGCCAAATTTAGGGTTGCCCGACGCTAATTCTCCAATTCAATATTGCTCTGCCTCAACTTTACCGTTACTGCAACACAGCACCATATCTTCCATTATCTGACCTCCTGCTCCACATTTCCCCATTTAGATAAGCATTTTCCAAATTGTTGCATTTATTGATTCGCTGCAACGCCTATCCTATTGCTTGAATTCTTAAATTTTGGTCTACACTGCACCAATTTTCAAACTGCATGATGCACCAATTCTTCCCCACTTCACTACCCTTCCCGCGCGTGACACATTATTAACAGCTCACCCAATAGCCACACTTTAGTGAAAAGATGTATTACACCCAAAACGTCAACTTGTACGCCTCCTGATGTTGCCTGGACTTTTATGTTCTTCCAGCCTCCTACCCTTCCCCTAAGTTCCTGAGCAGCTATCACAATCCTCTTTGTCGAGCTGTTTGATAACAGTGCACCGTAAAGTAGAATTCGCCTCACACCAAGTAAATGGGAAATAAACATCAAATGTTTCCCTTCAGCCATTTTATTTAGCTGATCTGTTATTTTATCCTTGCCTCCTTTTATACACAGGTTGGGATGTACACATACCTGTAATGTTCTTTCACTACACCCAACACACAAGGGAGAAAGATTAAAAAGAGTGAAAGGTTTATGGTCAATCCCTCAGTCAACCGCATATATTCCATCCAGATCAAGTAAGTGTTCTTTTTAAAGTGGTATGGTATGTGATGTAAGGAAAGGTTTGACTGAACCTGTTTGTTCGATGACTGTGATTAATATCATCACTGTGTATTGTAAATATCTCAAATGAATGTTTCAATCTGTAAATGATAAATGGGCTCCATTCCAACTTTAATCCCATTGTACGAGTGGGAGCATCATCAGCGGAACTAATAGGGATCAGCAGCTCCAGAGAGAGGGGGAATATGAATTAGAATCTGAGAACATTGATCTGGAATGCTCTAATAATGGATCAGAATTTGAGGAAAGTAGACTGGAATGTTGCAACAATGGAAAAGGAGTTTATTCGATTATATTTGGGCTCTTTCAACATATTATTGGTTGTCATTATAATGGTACATCTATTATGTTCTTTGCATTATTCAATATTTTTCTTATCCTATCCTGGGGATCGTCATTGTTCCTGGTAAGTCTCACCGTTAAAATATTATTGCTATAAACCATTATGACTGCATTACAGTTCTTCCATTTACTTTCCAATCCTTCCAAAAAGTATTATTCCTAATGAGACTCTGAATTCGTATGTTCACTGCAGACGTCACTGCGAACTCCATCATTGGGCTAGTTCATTCACTGTCACCCTTTTTGGTTCTGGAACTGTCTTGCATGGGACTCGCTCACTTTCAGTTGTGGACAAAGATTCATTGTACCATTGCCCTTATGACTGAAGGATTGGGAACATGGTGACAACTGTCTTCTTACTGCTTACAAGTTCCATTTCATCCCACTGACTTTAACCCATCAATGACCAATATTTGAGGCTGAAACTGATGAGTCACAAATTTGGTGATCCCTTTGGCGACAACTGGATCACTGACTCTATAAACTGACCATTTCTAATTGTAATAATTAACACATTCAGTATGTACTTCACTGGCTCATCCCATCTGCTGTTTGATTCTTGCGCTATGAAATGCAGCCTTAATGATGGCATTACTTTGTTGCTAACACTTCCAGCTTCAAACTTGCGGAAATAAATCTGAGTCAATGCTTCACGGTTTGCATCCGAACTCAAACCAAATCCTTTCCATAAATCATTCCTGTGCACACGACTCTATATTGTCACTGGGTGTGGCAATGCTTTTAATTTGATATTCTCAAGCATTTTATTGCATAGTTCCATGAAGGGTGCCTCAATCTTTACCTGTCGATTATCGAAACCATTGTCAGTTGTTCATATTTAAAGTGATTTCCTCAGAGTCTATTCTCTCTCGAACGTTTTCACATTGAACGATTCCAATGAGCACGTACGCACGTTAACGCACACACACAACTTTCCGAGTACTGTTCCCTTGTCCTGTTCGAATGGAGATTCAGAGACGTAAATTTGCCACTCTACAAAGGGCAGCAGCTCTTCCCATGCAAGACAGTAAACAAAATTGAGTGTAGTCACGATATGTCAGCAAAGTTTTGCAATACTCCCCGTACTGGACACGTAGTCCCGCTTACCTGAGAATACATGAGCACAGTCTGTACAGCTGTACAGGCTGGGCGGTCAGTAACACAAGGAAGCTTCTTGAGTATTATGATAAAGGACAGACATCTAACTGATGTGATCATGTTGTCACTTTAATAAAGTTTTTTTTTCCCTGTTCGTATTTTTGAAAGGTACTGAAGACAGAGATGCCGAACTGGCTACTGAAAGTGACCGAAGTAAATATCTTTAGAGGTTTTTTTTTGATACTTTTAACGGTGGTCACAATCGATTAGTGTGCCCTGCTCTGACACATCAGGTTTTCTAGTTGTTATTTTGAGCAGTAACTGTCACCAGGTGCTTGGGTTCACAGAAGAGTTGAAAGCAGCAGTGAATGAAGTCCATAGTTATTATTATCTATGAACTCTGCCTTCATGTTGCTTCATCCTGTATTGATGAACAGCACGCAAGAATTTATGTCTTTTTTTGACAAGGGGTGTGTTTTTGTGGTGCTACTACATTGGCGCCCTTAATTAGCAGACGCTAGTGTATCTATTATTCGGTTAGATTTTCCAATCATCAAGTTATTCTAAATTCTTCTTCCTTTGGTTTCCATTTTTATTTGAGTCTTTAAATAAATTGTGTTTTGCTTAATGCTGAGTGGTTTGACCACTCGCATCACATCTGAAATACACACTTCACATCTATGTTTGTAATATGTAAAAATTGACGTCCAGTCTCCCTTCTTAAAATATTTCTTAGCAGTCTTGTCTGGTCCAAGCACACTGGCTGAACTTGTTCGGTTCGAAATCGTAAATTCCAAGTTGTGTTTAGGATTGTTGGGGTCAAAGACGGCGTGTGGTAGTTTATAATGTGTTTTGTTCTGGATGTTGAATTCGTTTGGTTTAAGCATCGCTCTATGTACTAATGAACTATGAGAAAGTAAGGAGTGCAGATGCTGGAGTCCAAAGTCGTGATTGTGGTGGTGGAAACGCACAACAGATCAGGCAGCACGCAAGGTGCAGAAGAATCAAAAGTTCGGGCAAAAGCTTTTCATCCAGCACCACACTCTCGACTTTGTGCAGTAATGGTTGTTTCATCAGTCGGAGTCTGCTCAGGGTGGAAGAAGTGACTTTTGGGGTTTCATGAAAAGTGAGCAACACAAAACCCTTGAAATTAGAAGTTGAGATTGTCTCCGTCTGTGAGAAAATGGGAACTAGTTATAGCATTAGCTCGGCATTACGTTTGGTGGATACGCCATCGGAATCTTCGGAAACTTTAAGTTTCAATTGCAGATGAAACAATTGAACATGAAACGGAATTAAAATGGTTTGAATTATGATTAAAAGCTGAGTTAAAAGAAAAGGAGAGGAAGGAAGAAGAGAGAAAGTAGAAGAGAACAAAGGCAAAAAGAGAGTGTGTAATCTTCAAAAGTTGGCAATTAGAGTGAGCGGACGATTTAGAGTGGCGGAGAAGAAGGTAGAAGGTCAGTTGAATGTGGATGATTTTGAGGATGAGCAAACCAAGTGTAGCCAAAGGCCTCATGGAGATGTATTTAAATGAGAACGATATAGATGCCTATTTCACTTCATTTCAGAATGTGGATAAACAAATGAAGTGGCCAGTGACCATGTGGATTTGGTTAATCCAGGCAAAGCTGGTAGGCAGAGCTAGTGTGATAATTGCATCATTATCAGGGGCGGTATCCAGGAAGAATGAGGCGACGATGAAGGCGATCATTCGTGCGTATGAGCTTCTTCCAGATGCCTACGGAAAACATTTTTAGGAATCTAAGAAGTGCTCGCGGTTAAACGTCCATTGTGTTTGAAATGATCAAAGTCAGTGAAACAGGCCAATAAAGACATTGAAAATAGATCAAGCATATACACTCTCAGACAGACTCTTATTTTGAAGGATTTCTACAATTCACTCCCTGAGGTCATGAGGATTCATGTGGCAGAACAGTGAGTTAAAATGGCAAGATGGGAAGCTGAATGTCTGATAATTTTGAGTTGATATATAAATCAAACTTTGGCGTCAGTGACGGATAAAGAGTATGCGAGATCTTCGCAAACATACTTGAGAGAGTCAGGTTTTCTGATATAGGACAGCCGTAGGAGAAAGTGAGGACTGCAGGTGCTGGAGACTGGAGTTGAAAAGTGTGGTGCTGCCTGGCCTGCTGCGCTTTTCCAGCGCCACATTTTTCAACATAGGAAAGCAGTAGCAGGTAAAGAGTTACAGTAAGAAGAGGTCCAAAGGCATGCAAATCTTTAATACTGAGACATGAAGAGATACGTTATCCAGAAGGATTCTTGGCGTAATGTGAACTGTTCAATTATAGAAATTGAAGTTGGAGTCTGCGGTGAAATCATCAAAATAAATATTGCACAATCAAGAATAAGACCTTGACCTTGGTGCTGATGTTACAATATTTCAGTATTTAAATAGTCAATAACGTGGCTCAGACAAATCAATGCACTGTTTGTAACTCTATCTTCATGTGTTTGTAGGTATTAAGGAGCAAAAATTGAGTCTTTTAGATACAGCTGTGTATTGCCACCATTCAGTTTGAAAATTACACAGGTGTCATTTCGAGAAAATGTAAGTGCCGACACGTTGTCGAGACATGGATGAAGAAAGATGAAGGCACTGTGTAGCAAGAGTAAACTGACTGAAATAGAATGGAGCTGTGAATGTTGACATACTTAGATTCAACGTAATATATATTTGTGCTGCAGTGTACTGATGCACCAAGAATAAGCGTTTAAAAATATGTCAACTTTGCATAATGATGGATCATTTTCGTAAATGGGAGGTGTGATTGTACCGTTATTTTGTTACTGAGATTTTTTTCTTTCAAGGGAGCAGTGGTACTGAAGTGCCACCTGACAACAGATTAAGTAAATAACTTAGGAGACCTCTAGGTTCTATTAAAACAGTGATAACAATAGAAGTACACAGACTAGGTTCTCTTGTTTTGTTTTTTTTTAGCTGCAGCATTCCGAAGTTGCTTTGGTTGCAGAAGAATTGGAAGCTTCAAAACACGATAGCTAGAGCCATTTCTCTGTGAGGTCGGTCTTGGTGTAGTTTTCTCGTGCATAGGAGATCTGCACGTCAGAACCAGAGTTTGAAATTGCATTTTTGAAAGGGTATTGTTTATGGGATGTTGCTATATTGGAACAGCTAATTAGTAGGAGGTAATGTACCTATTGCTTGCATGCATTTTCCAATATACAAGCTGTTCTATACTGTTGTCTCTTTTATTTATATTTGATCTAGAGTGTTTAAATAGACTATGTTTCACTTAAGGTAGAGTGGTTTGACGATTCGTAACAAATCCTAAACACCCATTTCATGTCTCCGTTTACAATACGGAAAAGTTAGTGTTTAGTCTGCGTTTTTAGCGCATTTTGATGAGCCTGGTCATCTCCATAGCATTGGTACCTGAGTGGCTTCTGACTGACATAAGCTATTGAAATGTTAGTGGAGAATCTGGGGATGGTTTAATGCAGGTTGTGCTGTGAGATGTCTTCGCCACTATGGAGGACTGGGGATTTTGTGACCCACCTCTGGATGGAGAATAGCAACTATAGTTACAACATAGAAGTCTGCACCATGAACAACAAATGGAGCGGAGGCTGCACAGAATGGAACCTCTGAAACCAAAGAGTGAGTCTGTGGTAAAGAGATCTGTTGATTCTACCGTGGATTTATCAAATACACCTTCCCAAGCTACACTTAACCTAGGAGCAGAGTGTGAATGCTCCCTGCTGAACAAGGACATGATCACTGAGCGGTGTCTGCTGATTCAACACGATTTGCACCTTCACAGCAGGGGGAGGACGGTGCTGTCAGTGACTGTTTGGATCAATAATTTTCGAAGTCTCGAACATACAATGCAGGAGTGGGAGACATATCCATCATTTCCCAGTATGTCACCTTCAATGTCATAACACAATGACGGAGGATATATGTGGCTAGTGAGATGAAGACAATGTTTTCTCCATCAGCTGGCAGCTGCCGTGTGTAACCTTGCTTTCCCAGTGTAGCGGGATTCCCGATGGTGTACTTGGATCTCCGGTGTTTCCATTACAATAAGTAGAGGTAGAGGAACTTAAGCAACTGACGCTCCGTCAATATGGCACTGTGAGCAAGCACAGAAAAACTATGTTGGTGCACACCCATTGTCCTGGCAGCAGCCACAGTCGCTTCATTCGGAATTCGTCAGCCATTCCAACTGACTTGGAGCCCTCACGTAGAAAGGGAGGATAACATTTGGGGTTAAAGCCTCCCCCTCCTGTCTCCCCGAACAACCCACCAGCCCCCAGCCCCCATATATTAGGCTCAATACACACTCTCCGTCATCACTCCAAACTCCAACCAACCACATCAAATTATTCAAAGTTTGTGAGAAGATTTGTAGCTCGGGTGCTCATTGTTGTGGTTCTGTTCGACAAGCTGGGAATTTGTGTTGCAGAAGTTTTGTCCCCTGTCTAGATGACATCCTCAATGCTTGGGAGCCTCCTGTGAAGCGCTTCTGTGATGTTTCCTCTGGCATTTATAGTGGTTTGTCTCTGACGCTTCCTTAGTAGCCACACACTCAGATGACAAGCAACATGAGTTCAACTGGGACAACACTACTCTTATAGGACAGGCCAAACAGAGAACAGCCAGGGAATACCTACAGTCATGGCACTCATCCACAGATTCAATCAATAAGCACACCGACCTGGACCCAATATACCCACCACTGCAACGGACAGCTAGAACTGACAACCGGAAGTGGAAGAGACAAACGACTGTAAATGCCAGATGAAGCATCACAGAAGCGCTTCACCAGAGCCTCCCAAGCACTGAGGATGTCACCTAGACAAGGAACGAAACGTCTGCAACACAAATTCCCAGCTCAGCGAACAGAACCACAATGCATCAAATTATTCTGTGTGCATCCATAGAAACAGGACTACTGTGAAAATCAGTGATCAGACGATTAGGGAAATACAGTAACACTTCCGATGTCTGATTGAGTCAGTGAAGGTGCCAGTACATACTGCATCACTACGTCCTGTAATCATTCTCCATTTCAGTGACACACTGCCTTAAATACTTCCTGAAAAATGACAGGCAAAACAATATAAAATATTGCACCGCAATTATCCATTACCTTGACCTGTCTGCATCCATTTGCTGATTCCACCTTCTCCTAATAGTGTAATTTCGCGCTTATCGCATCTTATCCTTCTAAACTTCAGATAGAACAGGCCTTAATCTCTCTTCAAAAGACCAGCTCCTCATCTCTGGAATCAATTCAGTGACCTCTTCTGAAATGCTTCCTATGCAACTACATCCCTCCTGCTGTCAGCTCCAAAAATCATTGTGGAGTATTACGGTTGCAGTCTTGCTCAGTCCCTGCAGAGTTGCAGTAATTACTCACAAGTTTTATACTGTACTCTTTTACATCAAATGCTGAAATTACACTGGTGTTCATCATTTCCTGTTCTAATGGCATTTTTTTTTGTGTGATATGCGCGAGGACACTCAGATACCTCTGCACGTAAGCACTCTGAGGTTTCTTTCCATTTGCATAAGAAGTTGAGTTTCGATTCCTCTGGTCAAAATTCATAACACTGTACTTATCCTCATCAAATATTATCTGCCAAATGTTCACCCATTCATCTAAACTATTCATGTGTATTTTTCATCTTTTTTACATCTTCATTGCATCAAACTGTTGTTCTACCTTTTTGACATCCAGCTGAAACTTTATGTCTGTAGTGGTTTCGAGCTCCTCATCCAAGTTAGGCAATAGATGGCAATTAATGGGGACCAATGATCTGAACTCTATGGCACCTTAAAAATTGCCAACCATAAAACGAATCATCTATTGCATCTCTCTGCATTTTGTTGGTTCACCAAATTTCTATTCAAACGAAGAAATTCCTCCTAACCCTGTGTTCTCTTTCTTTTCACAGTCTAATTTTCCTTGCAGAATTTTATTCAATGCCTTCGAGAATTGCAAATGCTTGACATACACAGGGTTTCGATTACCAACTTTGCTTAATTCAGTTTTAAAGTACTCGAGCAAATAAATTATTCTGCATAAACCATGCTGACTCCGATGAATGGTGAATTGGCTTTGCAAGTATCCTGTTTTTAATGAAATGATAATGCATTCCATCAATTTCCCATAATTTCCAACAATTTACTCACTACTTTTTATTTACTTGTGAAATCATTATTCTGAGCCCAGACACTTTTCAGAAACCTATGTTCCCTTTCCTGTTTCTGGTTTACACACTGGATGGGCTGAATGTCCACCTGGTCTTCCCACATTATAGTGCCAATGTCTGGTGTAAGCGGAATAAGAGTCTCATGATTTGATTTTCCTCTTCCCAATGATGCATTACAGGTGTGAGGGCTTATGGTATCTACCTGCTGATCCATAACACTTTTTTGGGACAGAAGGGTTTTGTCATATTCCTCCATAACGGTCTGAAAATACTGAATGCTGTCCTCATACATCCCTGAAAGCGGACTTAGTGAATATTTGGTCGTCTGCTTAATCGATACAGCAAATAGATGGCTGAATTACCTCGTCCTTTCCATAGAAATTCTCCAGTCCTTTTATCTCCTTCCACATTCCCCGTGCAACATACTCAGTGGGCTCAGCGCCCTCCAGTTCTTCTGGTTTACTAATGTCCTCCAGTTCCTCTGTTACAGACTTGAGGAGGCTAAACAAACTGATCCTCTTGCTGGGTAACAGGCTTGTGATGCTGCATGGCCTACTCGAGATCGAGTGACATCGGCTCCAGGGGCTGATTGGCCCCCTCCTGTAACTGCCCATCAGGTTCCATGGGCTGACTAGCGTCGTCGTTTTCTGGTAAAACAGAGTAGAAGGCCTGAATATACTTCTGCTATTCCAATGTAAACGGCCGGTGAAGGAGGATGAATTCTACTTTCGCTGTATCAGTGAAATGTGTTTCTGATTCCTTCCGATGTTCGATGCATTAGAACGACCATTTGTCATGCTTGCAAACTCGAAGAGATATTGTATAAAACTGGTCGTCCTTTCATTATAGGTTCACAGTGCCTTTGCAGGAATTTTAGAGGAAACCATCTCAGAGCCGAATGCAATGTCACAATATTCTTTCTTCAGTCAGGAGATGAAGTCTGTACACACTACTCCGGATGTGATCTCACTAAGATCCTGTACAGCAGCAGCAACATTTTTCCAGCCGGCTGCAAAGTTCAAACCCAGGTTAGCGCAGTCTCGGCAGTCTTGGGTAATGCACAACATTGTTGTCAGTTCATTCTGCACTCCACCAGCATAACGTGAGATTTAATGAAAATGTCACAATGACACAACTTAAGGACAAACAACGAGAGGAGACGATCTCAACGTCCAGATAGGCTTCACTATATATCTCTCCTAAATCTTCCATTATTCACCGGAGAGATCACCTCTCTCCACAGAATCTGCTAAGGTGGGCCTGAGAAACAGCAAGGAGAAGCAAAAATTGATGGTTGTTGTATGTCAAAGTGAAATTTGCAGCACAAATTCTGGGCATGTGATAAAACAGGAAATTAGATGCGAACATATGTGGGTACTGCAGGAATAATGAACATGTAAACTCTGTTTACCCAAGTGAATGCTAATGCTGAAATAAGCGCGTCTGAGATGGGTTGTGTTAACAGTATAAATGCATCGAGTCAAAGAGATGCACAACACAGAAGCAGAACCATTGCTCCAACACTTCCATGCCAACCAACTATCCCAACATACTCTCATCTCACGTATCAGCACGTGGTCCATATACCTCCAAAGCCATCATATTCATGTATCCGCCGACATGCTCTTTAAATGCTGCAATTATGACCGCCTCCACCATGTCTTCTGACAGCTCATTCCATCCATGCACTACCCTCTGCTTGAAAAAATGCTGCTTTGGTCTCTTCTATATCTTTCCCCATCTCTCTAAACCTCTGCCCTCTCTCGCACTTCCCCTCCCGCACAAACACAGCGAAAATACCTTGTCTATTTGCCTATCCATGTCGTTCATGATTTTATAAATCTCGATAAGATCACACATCAGCCTCAGATGCTCCAGGAAAAATGGCCGCAGCCTCTCAAACTCTCCCTATCGCTCAAGTCCTCCAACACTGGCACCATCCTTCTAAACCTTTTCTGAACACTTTCAAGTTTTACAACATGCTTCCAATAGTAAGGAGACCAGAATTGTAAGCAACATTCCAAACGTTGCCTAACCAACGTCCTGTACAGCCGCAAAATGTTCACCACCGAGCGAGTGCTCAAGCTGTTTTGGAATCAGTATGTTGTGATCTGAATTGCAAATTGAAACTTTCGCTGCACAAGAGATTTAGTTTAGTAGAAAACATTTTCTGTTGCTTGAAACTACTGTCAGAAACTTGGGTCAAGCAAGCCATCCAGGTCTGAGGGCAAGTTGGCGACAATGTATTGGGAAGGTGTTTGAAACAAAAAGGATTCAATGAAAGATTGGCAATATATTTCATTTATGGAAACATTTTAAGGTGTAAATATTTCACATGAAGGTGCAAGTAACAAAACGAAAAAAATAGGAACTCACGATTGTTAGCGAAACAAGTTAAAATTTGCATTAGATCAAAGGAAACGGTTTGTAAACATCCCAGATATTGTGGTAACCAGGGGATTCAGAGACATTTAGCACCCAACAAGGTGGACCAGTAAACTGATAACAAAATTAGTGAGGGGACATGAATGCAAACCAACATGAAGCGGAAGGGTTGCCAACATTTTCTCCAGGTATTGGAAAGGACAATAGACGGTCTAATGTGGTTTAATGAATTTGCAGTTACGATAAGGTATTGTCTCGAATAAAAACTAGGCGAAAGTTAGGGCTGCAGATGCACAATCGAAAAGCGTGGTGCTGGAAGAATAAACCACAGGTCTGGCAGGATACAAGGAACTGGAAAGTCGACGCTTCCAGCAAAAGCTCTTCAGGACAGGACAGGCGGAAGGGGACTGAGTGATCAAGAAGGGGTGGAATGGAGCTGGGGGTAAGTGAGCTCCGATGAAGATAGGTGGAAACAGTAGCTGGTGAGGGTGGTAGGTCGGCAGAGAGGGTGGAGTGGTTAACTGGGAAGAATGATTGGCGAGTAGTTCAGGTCAAGACGGCGTTGTCAAATTGGAGGGCTGGATCTGGGATGACATGAGGGGTGACAGGAAGTCTGGGAGCTGAATAACAACGTGATTACAGGGAAACTAAACAGTTAATTTGTGTCTGTGTTCATGGAGAAAGATCCAGAAAATGTTCCATATATACCAACTGACCATTTAACTTTTGTAACTACCTATTAAATTCATTCATAAGAGTGACGAGTTATTATTTGAAAATATTAGATGACCAGATTTATGTCGTACCTGAATTTCGAAGGGAATCAGTAATAGAAATGTTGATTGCACTGGAGATCACTGTGATATTTTCCTGCACATTCTGCAAAGGCACGACATTATTTTGGACACTGGAATGCTGGAAATGAAGTTCAATGGTATAGGAAGATGTAGAGTGGTGAAATAAAGATCAGTTAACTTACCATGCACAATACGGAATCTATTGGAATGTATTTAAAAAGATGCGACAATTGACATTTACAAAATATTAACGACATCTTAAAGAACGAGAATGCATTTCTGATGGGAAAAATGTCATTGAAAAACCTTTACTGAAACAGTTTGAAGCTGCTTGTTGTGGACATGAGAATAGAGTAACAATGAATGTGGTATAGTTGGATACTCAGAACGATTTTTTTTCAAACTCACTCAGTGAATTAGAAATGAAAATGGAATAAATGGTATTGGGATGAGCAGTTGCAAATTAAAAGATCAAGGAGAATTTGTCCTTCATTTTAAAAGGAATCAGAACAAATAATAAAGTTATCCTGCACCAGGCGTACAGACTGTCAGTGAGACTGTGCCCAGATTTGTATGTACAGTGTCGCTGTTCCAATAAAAGAAAGAACATGTGAAGCACACCGGAAATGGAAGGAAATTTTTCTATTAGTGCCTCAAATGGCAAAACTGTGTGATCATGAAAATCGGTCTAATTCTCTCGAGTTTCAAAGAATTTGAGATGATCACAGTGAAAATTAAAAATTCACAAAAAGGGACTGACTCACACAGGGGCAAGTTGAAATGCAACAGGCAATATTATGGAGAATCCGAGGATATTCTATACAGACATCAAGCAGAACAAGTTGGGCGCATTAGAAACCAAGGAGGCAATCTGTATATGAAAATGGAGTGCATTTACAGGTTGTTCCATGAAAACTGCACACAGGTTTTACTTCAGAGAATTAAAGAATTCGTCAATCTTGGCCGTGAAACTCTTCCACAGCTTAATGTAAGTAGTAACCTGAGATTTCAGGCTTTGGTAATTTTAGATTAGTGAAAACCTCCTGGTCGGACATGATTTATCACAGATTGCTGTTTGAGACAAGGGAGGAAAGGCGCTGACTCAATGTTTTGGTGAGAATCTTTCACAGGAGAGGTGCCAGAGGACCGGAGAACCGCTAATTTCATTTCGCGTTACAGAAAGCGTTGTGGAGAAAGGTCAGGGAAAAAATAAACGGGTGAGCATGAGCTCAGTGTTGTGGATAACTGTTGAAGAAAATAGGGAAGGAGAAAATAAATCGCCATATAGAGAGGCAAACTTTGATCATGGATGCTCAGCATTGATGTGTTAAGATGAAAGTAATGCCAAACGAATGTGTTTTATTTTTTTTGTGGGGGAGGCCTTTCATAAATCCCCACATGGGGCACTGGTGAAAAAAGTAAATTCTCATTGCATTAAGTATAACGTGGCAAGTGACATTTAATATTGTCCTCTTGGCATTAGACAGACGGTAGTGGTATAAGGCAGTTGTGTGACTGGAGACGAGTGTCCCAGTTGCAACACAGGGATCAGTGCTGTGTCCCTCACTATTTGCGGCATTCATAAATGAGGCAGATGAGAATGTGGAGGATATTGGCGAAGTGTGTTAAGTAAATTTGTGGTTGACACAAAGATCAGTCTCCTTGTTGGCAGTTTAGAGGAAGGTGTTACGTTACAGGCAGATACAGATGGAACCATCAGATGTGCAGGACAATGGCATTTGGAATGTAACCCTGATAAATATGAGGCGATGGCCTTTGGAGTTAGGAATCAGAAACGGGAGATTCTAACGAACGGCAGCAGGCTCGGAAGTTCAGGATGATTTTCTACACGCATCCTTGAAAGTGAATGGACAGGATAATAGTCAAGTTAAGAAGTCATTGGCGAACATACACATAGCTTATATTCAATGAGGAATAGATTATAAAGATTGTACAGGACTTTGGTTAGGCCAAGGTGGAATACTGTTTGCAGTTCTGGAAGCCATTTTCCAGTAAGCAAGTGATTGCACTGGAGTAGGTGCAGAATAGATTAATCAAAATGTTCCCTCGCATGGAAGATATGAGCTGCGAAGAGACGCTGGTTGAGCTATGAGTTGTTTATTGTGGACAAGAATGCTGACGGGGGCGTGGTTCAGAAAGATAAGATTACGAGGACCACAATCAGGTTGGATCAACAGCAGCTGATCTTTTTTGTCAAAGGGCAAACAACAAAGAAATAAACTTTTAAACAGAAGCGTTGAGGCTCAGTGAGAATTTGAGGATTATTTTTCACATACATGATATTGGGGTCTGAAATGCATTTCATGAGAAGGGAGTTGCGGCGGATAAGCCCACAAGCATTAAAAAGTACGTGGACGAGCACTCTAAATGTCATAACATTCATGGCTACGGGCCTGGTGCAGGAAAGTAGGACTAATGTAGATTGTTCTGGTGATACGACAGAGACCTTGTTCTGAGGCTGTATGACTGTGGAAGGTACAGCGTGAATTAACTTCAAGACAGAAATTGATGCGTTTCTGAAGCGTATGTTAACAAGAGCGAAGTGTAAAATCTTCTCAAATTACGGTATACAAAAGTGAAATGCTAGGTAAGAACATTGCATCTTCTTTACTGCCTGAAACCAGAGAATGGAGAACAGGAAATTGGCAGGACGATGAAGTTACAAATCATGTTCCGTTTTCAAGGAGACTTTTAAAAAAAAATCCTCCAGGCAATAATAGGAAGACCAGGTTTACTGAGTAAAAATTAGATACAATCAAATTAGTTAAGAAACGTTCTGTTGGGGAATTATTTGGACAGAAATTTGATAAATCGCAATGTGCTGATAATCTATATATTTGATAACTAAAGGAGGTGGCCATGGTAATACTGAATAGCTTGTTTGTTGTCTTCCAAATTCCTGATGATTCTGGAACTGAATTGACAGATTTAATGCGCAGCAAATAATGAAATTATTTCTAAAGAAGGCAGGGAGACAACGGGGGAATTATATTATGCTTCGCACGCAAATGGCAGTCGGGAAAACAGACAAGTCTATTATAAAGGATGCGTTGTCAGGGACCTTTTAAAATTAGCACACTGGATGCTACGACAGCCCTGCTGCCTGAACGTCCCAGTGTTCCAGGCTCGATTTCAGCCTCGGGGCGACTATCTGTGTAGAGCTTGCACACTTTCAGCATGGGATTTCTCTGATTTCCTCCAACCGGCGAGGTGAGTTGGTTATGCTAAACTGCTTATAATTTTAGATACACCATTCGGAGGGAAATTGGTCTGGGTGGTTGGCTATTGTGGAAACGATGTGCAATTGCTGGGCCAAACGGTCTGTTTACACACTGTAGGGAATCTAATCTAATTAATTAAAAGGTAATAAATATTAAAAAAAAACCTTCAATCCTGATTTCTTCAGCACGAATCATAATTGAGAAACTGATTGGTAAAAGAATTATGGAGAAGAAATGGATGCAGTCAATTTGGATTTGCAAAAGATTTTGCTGAAGTCCCAAGTTAAATACCTCTATCTAATCTCAATCCATGGATTGACAATGGCAGAGCTGACTGGAAACAGTGAGTCAGAACAAACAGGTCATTTTCTGGAGTGCAAAGAAATGATGAGTGGGCATTGCTGTTATTGATGTTTGAGCCCCAGCTATTAAAAATGCATATCAAACATGTGAATAATGGAATTAAATGCAATCTTTATAAATCTGCCGATTGCACAAAACTGAGATTGTGAGTGAGTGAGTGGATGTAAAGATGTTCCGATGTAATGCGTCCAGGGAATAGGCACATACGTGGCAAATGAACATAAATGCATGTCGAGGTTGCGTTGTGCACTTTGTTGGGAAACACAAACTGGTAGCCTACCAATTGCAAAGGGATTGTTTGATAATTGTTGATCTATAAATGGACTTATGCTCCACTATATTGTTTCCCTTTGTACAGACGTCAAAGTTCCATGCAGCACAGTGAGTTCTGAAACCAGAATACAAAACTGAGAGTTGCATTGGCACACTGAACAGTGTATATAGACCTAGCAGTTGGATATCTTTAACATTGACAAGGATCAGGATCTTCTTGTACACCAGTCATTAAAGCGGTATTGCAGAAGCAGAAAGCAGTTAGCAAAACTAACCATATGTTGTCCTTCATTTCAGGTTCGTTTGACGAGACAATTAAGGATGTCTTACTGCAGCTCTACAGGGTCTCAGTGAGACCTCATCTCGAACATCGTGCAGTTTTGTGTGTAGAGTTGGTTTCCTTGTTTAATAAAGGACAGACCTGACTTTGAGGGAGTGCAGCGAAGGATGGTCATACTGATCTCTGGGATGACGGGCTTGTTGTGGGACAGAGTTCGGGTCGATTGGACCTGTATTCCACGGGATTTAGGAAAATGAGTAGTGGTCTCAGTGAAATATGTAAAACGTTGAAAGGGCGAGACAGATTGGAAGCAGGGACGATAGTTCCCCTGCCTGCAACGTCGTGAACAAGGGAAAGCAGTCTTATGACATGGCGGAGAACGTATCTGTTAATTAAAGCAAACGCCGTGAAAAGAGCAGCTCGCCTTGTCATCTGTTAAAATATGATTGAGAGACATATCCAAACTTCAACTATTTAAAGGAAATAATATCAATTTCTACTTTAACTTCAAAGGTGAGCATTAAACGACAAATATTCACAATTCTAAGCCCCCTTTCTTTTTCCTTCTTATTACCTGCCTCCAATTCCATAAAAATATACACTTCCAATGAAACACTTGCCAAACTTGCAGCATCTTAATTACAAAACCGTACAGCAACGTTTATCTGAAGGTCTGACTTCTTTTTATTTACTGGGAATATGCTTCATATGGAAAGTACATTTCTTGGACGTGTTTCAATGTTTTTGTCACTCTCTACCTTCAAATTATCTGCCTTTTTTATATCCCCAGCATCATATCATCTCATGGTTCGATGTTGGCGAAAAAAAAATCAAGTTCGATTGAGTCTTAGTATCCTCGGACATAATTTAAAATGACTGATTAAATTAGAAATGTTAAAACAGCAACACGTGCATGCATCTTTTTCAAAGCCAAATGTCACAAATAATTAATTTACCAGTAAATTGAAACTGCTGTTGTCAGCTCTCGGTGCAAAACAGCATGCATTCTCTGTGAAAGTAACAGAACTAGCTGAAAGGTTTGGTTTATTTTAGTGATGGAAAGGAATAGTTAGATACCACAGGGCAAGAGTTAAAGCTGATGGAAAATCAATTATGGTGAGAGTAGGCAAGATTTGAGATGAATAGAATGGGTGAAGAAACTTCAAACGATGGGTAAAATTGAAATTTGGAGCTTTTTCAAAAAACTGCTCCTGTATGTCCTTGAAAAGTATATACCTGTCAGGCAGGGAGGAAATTATCGATCGAGGGAACCGTGATTTACTAAAGAAGTTGCAGCTCTCGTCAAGAGGAAGGAGGAGGATTATGTAAAGAGGAAACATGAAGGCTTAGTTACGATTCTTGAGTGCTACAGGTTAGCCAGGAATGTCTTGAAGAGAGAGCTAAGAAGAGCTAGGAGTAGACGTGAGCACTCTTTCAGAGGTAGCATCAAGGAAAGCTATTACGCTTTCTATTGCATGATTAGAATAAAAGAATGATGACAGAAAGATTAGAGCCTGTGAAGAAGAATAGTGGAAAGTAGTGTGTGTTGTTGGACGAGGCAGGAAAGCATCTAAATGATCATTTGTCGTCAGTACTCACGCAAGAAAAAGACAACGGTGTCGAGAAGAATACTGAGATTCAGACTATACGACTGGACGGAATTGAAGTACTGAGGAGGATTTGTTAGCAATACGGGAAGTGTGAAAATAGATAAACCCCCTGTGATGCATGAGATTTATCTTGGGAATCTATTGGAAGCTAGAGAGGAGATTGCAGAACATTTGACTTTAATCTTCATGTCGTCACTGTCTGCAGGAATAAAGCTAATAGACTGATGGATAGCAAATGTTATGCCCTTGCTCAAGAAGGTGAGTAGAGACAATCCTATTACTAATAAACCAGTGAACCTTACTTCGGCTGTGCCTAAATTATTGCAAAGGTTAGACGAAATAGGACATATAAAAATCCAGAAAAGAATTATTTCAATAGTGATATTCCACAATGCTTTCTCAATGGTTGATCGTGCGACACAAACGTTACTGAGTTCTTTGAGAAAGTGAGCAAACAGAAGAATGAGGGGAAAGCAGCTGATACGGTGTCTATGGATTCCAGTGAATAATTTGATCAGGATCCCCACGTTTAATCATTGCACAAAATATGGAGGCATGGGATTAAGGGTGATACAGCGATTTGGATGAGAAATTGGCGAGCGATAAGAAGACAGAGAGTATGTGGTCGAAGGGAAATGTTCATCCTGGGTTTTAGTTGCTCGTGCTGAACCACTGCGATCTGCTTTGGAGCAACTTCTGTTTGCCATTTTTACGATGACTTGGATGAGGGTGTAGAATGATACATTCTGAAATCTGCAGATGATACCGACGTCAGTGGAGTTGTGGACACTGCAGAAAGATGTTGCAGATTTCAGATAGATGAGATCCAACCTTGTCCTGAAATGTGACAAATTGATTTTCATGTTGAAAAGTATGAGGGAATTCACTTTCGTTGGTGTAAAGCGAATTCAGAGTAATGGGCTAATAGTAAGGTTCTTGTTCGTGTGATGAGGATTGAGATTTCGGTTTCGCTGTGCATGTCACCAGGTTGCCACCCAGGCTAATAAGAAGGTGTTAAGAAGTCGTAAGGTGAGTTATCTTTTATTGTAGCCTGAGTTTCGGGGCCTTGAGATCATGTTGCAGCTGTACAAAACTCTGGTGTGGTCGCGTATTGCGTACATTTCTGTTCGCCATGTTATAGGAAGGACATGAAAGCATTGAAAGATTGCAGAATAAATTTACGAAGATGTTGATTGGTCTGGACGTCAGGTCTTATAAGGAAAGGCTAAGGGCTTTTGAGGCTGCTATCGTCGGAGAGAAGAAGGTTAAGAGGTAACTTAATAGAGGCAGACATGACGATCAGAGGATGAGATATGGTTGGCAGTGAGACCGTTTTTTCTTCCCTCGATGGAAATGCGCAGCACGAGGAGACATACTTTCAAACTGGCAAGTGATAGATATAGGACAGAGAAAAGAGATAGTTTCGTTACTCAAGGAATAGTAAGGACATGTAATGTATTGCCTGGAACAGTCGTAGTCTCGCCAACTTTCAGGGCATTTAAATGGTCATTGGATATACATGTGGATGGTAATGGAAGAGTGTCAGTTAGATCCGTTTCTCAAGTCGGTGCAGCGTTGACGGCCGAAGAGCCTGTACTGCGTTTTATTGTTTTATGACCTATGTTCTACACGCCTTAAACTACATAACCACTGTATTCAGTACAGACAGGACATTCTGCATTGATATGAGAAAAACTGTCTGCACTCGGAGAGTGGTGAATATAGGGAACTCTCTCCCACATAACGCTATGGAAGCCAAGGGACTGAATGTAAACAATAATTTTGAGGCAGTGAAGGGATTGCAGCAGATCAGGAGTATAGTGTGGGGATAGAGAATCAGACATCCTTTATTGAAGGGTGTGCAAAATAGATGGATAAAAGGGCATGCTGTATAGAACATAGAACATAGAAGGATACAGCGCAGTACAGGCCCTTCGGCCCTCGATGTTGCGCCGACCGAATCCTACCTAACCTATACTAGCCCAATAACTTCCAAATGCCTATCCAATGCCCGCTTAAATGACCATAAAGAAGGAGAGTTCACCACTGATACGGGCAGGGCATTCCATGAACTCACAACCCGCTGTGTGAAGAATCTACCCCTAACATCTGTCCTATACCTACCACCCCTTAATTTAAAGCTATGTCCCCTAGTAACACCTGACTCCATTAGCGGTAAAAGGTTCTTAGTATCTACCCTATCTAAACCCCTAATCATCTTATATACTTCTATCAGATCTCCCCTAAACCTTCTCTTCTCCAATGAGAACAGCCCCAAGTGCCTCAGCCTTTCCTCATAAGATTTTCCTACCATTCCAGGCAACATCCTGGTAAACCTCCTCTGCACTCGTTCTAAAGCTTCCACATCCTTCCTATAGTATGGCGACCAAAACTGCACACAATACTCCAGATGAGGCCTCACCAGAGTCTTATACAACTGCAACATGACCTCAGGACTCCGGAACTCAATTCCTCTGCCAATAAAGCCCAGTACACCATATGCCTTCCTCACAGCACTATTTACCTGGGTGGCAACTTTCAGAGATCTGTGTACATAGACACCAAGATCCCTCTGCTCATCCACACTACCAAGTAGCCTACCATTAGCCCAGTAATCCATCATCTTGTTATTCCTACCAAAGTGAACGACTTCGCACTTAGCTACATTGAATTCCATTTGCCACATTTCCGCCCAGCTCTGCAACTTATCTATATCCCGCTGTAACCTACCACTTCCTTCCTCACTATCCACAACTCCACCGACTTTTGTGTCATCCGCAAACTTGCTTACCCAGCTTTCAAGTCCTTCCTCTAGATCATTTATAAAGATAACAAAAAGCAATGGTCCCAAAACAGATCCTTGTGGTACACCGCTAGTAACTGCGCTCCAAGATGAACATAATCCATCAACTACTACCCTCTGTCTCCTTCCAGCCAGCCAATTCCTAATCCAAACCTCTAATGTATCCTCAATGCCATACCTCCGAAGTTTTAGCATTAGCCTACCATGGGGAACCTTATCGAACGCCTTACTAAAATCCATATACACAACATCTACAGCTTTACCCTCATCCACTTCCTTAGTCACCTTCTCAAAGAACTCAATAAGGTTTGTGAGGCACGACCTGCCCTTCACAAAACCATGCTGGCTATCCCTGATCACGTTATTCCTACCCAGATGTTCATAAATCTTATCCCTTACCATTCTCTCTAAGACTTTGCCCACCACTGAAGTCAGACTCACTGGCCTATAGTTACTAGGGCTATCCCTACTCCCTTTCTTGAACAATGGGACCACATTCGCTATCCTCCAGTCCTCTGGTACTATTCCTGTTGACAACGACGACATAAAAATCCAGGCCAATGGCTCTGCTATCTCCTCCCTAGCTTCCCATAGGATCCTGGGGTAAATGCCATCAGGCCCAGGAGACTTATCTATATTCATCCTTTCCAATATTCCCAAAACCTCTTCCCTGCATATTTCCAGGGCATCCATTCTAATTATTTGTGATTCCATATTCACATCAGCAACAGTGTCCTGTTCCTGAGTGAATACTGATGAAAAGTACTGATTTAATGTCTCTCCAATCTCCTCCGCCTCCACACACAACTTCCCACTACTATCCTTGACTGGACCGATACCTACCCTAGTCATCCTTTTATTCTTGACATACCTATAGAAAGCCTTTGGGTTTTCCCTAATCCTACCAGCTAAAGACTTTTCATGTCCCCTTCTCGCTTCTCTTAGCTCCCTCTTTAGCTCCTTCCTGGCTACCTTATAACTCTCAATCGCCCCTACTGAACCTTCACGCCTCATCTTTACATATGCCGCCTTCTTCCCTTTCACAAGGGACTCCAATTCCTTACTAAACCACGGCTGCCTCACAAGGCCCTTTACACCATGCCTGACTGGTACATACCTATCGAGGACACGCAGTAGCTGCTCCTTGAACACTCCCCACATCTCATTAGTGTTCTTCTCTTGAAGCCTGTTTTTCCAATCCACACATCCTAAGTCATGCCTCACTGCATCATAATTTCCCTGCCCCCAGCTATAGCTCTTGCCCTGCGGCGCACGATTATCCCTCTCCATCACTAAAGTAAAAGTCACCGAGTTGTGGTCACTGTCCCCGAAGTGCTCACCTACCTCCAAGTCTAACACCTGGCCTGGTTCATTACCTAGAACCAAATCCAATATAGCCTCCCCTCTTGTTGGCCTGTCGACATATTGTGTCAGGACACCCTCCTGCACACATTGTACGAACACCGACCCATCTAATGAACTCGAGCTATAGCTCTCCCAGTCAATATCTGGGAAGTTAAAGTCCCCCATAACAACCACCCTGCTACCTTCACTCTTTTCCTGAATCATCCTCGCAATATTATCCTCTACTTCTCTAGGACTATTAGGAGGCCTGTAGAAAACACCTAACAGGGTGACCTCACCTTTCCTATTTCTAACCTCAGCCCAAACTACCTCAGATGGCAAGTCCTCTTCCATCGTCCATTCCACTGCTGTGATACTGTCTTTGACAAGTAATGCCACGCCTCCCCCTTTTTTACCCCCATGTCTGATCCTACTAAAACATTTGAACCCTGTAGTTCCTAAGTTCTACTTTCTTCAGACAATCCACCACGAAAAGGCATCCGAAATAGATGCATTGTGGGGAAAATGCATTCACGAAATGGTCGATCATGAACTAGAATGGGAACGGCTCAATGGTTTGAAGACCAACTCCTTTTTTGATGTTTATTTGCAGTTTGTGGGAAAGCTCTGTAAATTTTGTCATACGTTCTCAGCAGTTAGTAATGAAGTATCTGCAGATTGGACAGGAATTTGCTTCCCATTCCCTTTTCATGAATTGAGGCTGGTGCAAGGTTTTCTGTTCGGGTTTATACTTTCAGAGTTCGGAGCAGTTTGATATTATTAAGTAACTTGCTTTGCTGTTTCAGAGACCTTTGAACAGTTTATCACATGCCTTTGTGTCTGGAGTGACTATTAGTACAGAACAGGAAAGCAGGCGCGATTGAATAAAAGAAAGTACATTGGTGAAAGAAATTAGTTCTTTGCATTGACATCGGCTTCAAGGTCAATATTTCGGATCTCAGACTTGAGATCTTGGAATATTACTAATGATTTAAATTTCACCAGCTGACTGACGATTAACCTAATACGGATTGGTAATCCATTGACATGTGAACGACGGCACCATCGCCACACGAGGACCTGTGAGAAACCACACTGAACAGATCAATCTTGTACGTTTTGACGGCTCTATCAAAAGTAACTTTCCCCAGTTTCAATATGGTGATGGTTCGGATTAGATTGTAATTCTGATTCTGGTTAGATTGCAATTCTCATCCTCTTAAGGATAGGACTGAAGTCAAGATTTTAAGCTGGAATGAAAGCTTTCCCAGGCACATGGCTTGCTGTGCACACACGTCTTCAGTCCTACTGCAGGAATAGTGTTGGAGTCCATTATAACGGTCGTATATAGTATGTCCAGCTGCATCTTGATGTCGCGTGCTGTTCATTGATTTGGGTGAAGACTGACATCTCTGATTCTGTGGGCATCATGATTAAGATAAGATGAATCGTCCATTCAAAGCTTTATGCCAAAGTGAGGACTGGAGATGCTGGAAACCAGAGTTTACATCAGAGTGGTGCTGGAACAGCACATCAGCTCATGCAGCATCCCAGGAACAGGAAAATCGATGTATTGGGCAAAAGCCCTTCATCATTCAAAGATTTTTGCTGAGGGTGGTGCAGATACGGCATGCTTGCGTTTTCCACTGATGTCCAGGACTGTTCCGTTGTGCAGGATTGGGACATTGGTGAAGGGCTCTCCTTCAGTAATTTGTTTAATCGTCTATCACCATTTGTTATTGAATGTGTAAACAATCTTTGTCTGGGAGTCATGGAATCATTGCCCCATCTCGATCAGTCAATTACGGTAGTTTTAATGGGTTATCATCAGTGTTAGGTACATCTGGTTCTGACACAGGAATATTCAGACACATTGGTCACTGAACCAGAGATTGGCTTGATTTTAATTCTCGAATGAGGGAGTTTCCCAGGCAAAATGTTAAATAACAATAAATAATTAATGATGAAAGATAAGTGATAAGTCATGGACTCTTGGATTCATGCAATATGCAAACAGTCCCTTCTGCCCAGGTTTACAGTGTAAACTATTGCAAAAATTCTGTGTCCACAACCAATCAAACCTCTTGGAGAATAACTTGGTATTCTGTTACTTTTAGCCTGGATATGGTTGTACTGTTGTGGTCTGAATAGCTCCCAATAGCCCGATGGTGGATAGGTACGTCGTCATAGTTTATAGAATGACGGACTGCAGTGGTCAGCACAGCGTTCTACACGCCGCAGATTGTCGGTTTCAAATAATCGCTGTTTGATCCACACGGTGCTCCATGCTGAAAGGCTCATGGTGTCTGGGCTCGTTCTGTGAGGTAGATTAAGAATGTGGAATACTAAACTATTAAGCTCTCTGAAAATGCATTTTTATGTTCGGATTCCTGTGATTGGACAAACCCATCTCTCACTCCATGAATGCTACAATGTGACAATGCGCAATACATTATGTTGGTGAATTTTATGTTTCTGGAATCGATGTTGGGGAATTCCAGTTAACTCCATTCCTAACTGTACACCACGATGCCATCAACACTGGTGGGGATCTAAACTGCCAGTGGGATAGGATATACCCAGGGATGGCTATTGGGCTTCATGTAGCATCAACTAGTTGTCCTGATTCTGTGCGTATGACGATAACGGACTGTTCCTTTACCGATCAAACTGTGGAATAAAGGTGACAATAACTCAGAGAATAATATCTTAAAGAGCTGTACAAAGGAAATTCTAACTGAATGTGTGTTCTGTTCTCAAAACCGATTGTAGAATTCACAGCATATATTCGGGTTAATGGATACGATTCATTGACATTTGTGAAGCATATCTGCAGTGTTTCCGATATTGGGAACGCCACCTCATTTTTACTGTCACAGTTGCATTTGGTAGAAGTTACAACTAAAAGCGACAGTACTCTGAATCGTACAGATGCCATGCCTGATTCGTAGGTCACCCCTACCACCTTTTCAGATTCATCTAAGACACATAACTGTAAAATGTTCTCAATATTATTTTCCCAATATCTGTCACCCTGTAGCTATGTTTGTTCAATGTTATTGGATCATATCTATTTCCTTCAATACGTGCAGTGATATCCTCAATATGTTTTGTCAAATCGTCGAGATTCTGCTTTAGCCTTATAGTTTTATCAATAATGTGTCACTTCAGTTCAGTTTGGGGAGACATTCCCACCGTGAGCCTGACTGGGTCTCACCAAAATTAATCAGCAGAACGCTGTTTGTGATGTGAGTCTTTGACTCTATCATTTACTGGACCGAATATTCTATTGCATATTCTTTAGCTGAGATTTCCCAGAACATTCCGTGCCCAACATTCCCCAGAACACTCTATAACGGACATTCCTGCAACATTCTGTAAGCGACATCTTTGGATCAATTTAAACCCGACATTCACTGCAACATTTCATCCTTGAAATTCTGCAAAACAATCTTGAATCTACACTTCCCCAAACATTCTAAACCCGCCATCCCCACGCACATTCTGCATGGAACAAGGCATGAACATTCGATGGCAGACAATCGCCGGATCATTCTGTAACTGACACAAGCCAGATCATTTTCTCCCCAACATCCCAGGGAACATTTTGTGCGTGGTATTCGCCAGAACCTGTAGACACAGCACTTCCCAGAACATATAATACCTGACATTACTCAGAATAATCTACACCCGACTCTGCCTGGAATATTCTGTACCTGACTCTACTCACAGCACTCTACAACCGCCATTACCTGGAACATTCTATACTCGTCATTGCCCAGACTTTTCTATGACCAACATTCTCCGGATAATTCTGTATCTGCATAGAATATTCTGTTTCCAACATTTCACAGAATATTCGGTAATCGATTGTCTCCAAAACGTTCTATATCCAACACTCTCCGCAAAAATCTATACCCAACATTCCTGGAGTGTCCCTTAACCTTAGTTCTCCGGGGCATTCTGCAATCTACATTCCTTCATCATTCTCTAGCTGACATTCCCCAGAATATTCTATGCATATTGTTCAACGGAATATTCATTTCCCGATAGGCCCCACGCCATTCTGTCCCGGATTTTTCTGAATGTCTTGTATACGTGACAGACGCTGGGAAATAGCAGACGCAATATTCCATACCAGACATTTCCTGGAATATTCAATACCGGATACTTCCCAGGGCATTATGTACGTGACATGCCAGGCACATTCTGTAACTGACATTACCAAAACATTCTATGCTGCCATCCCATAAAATATTCTAAAGCCAACATTCACCTGATCATCCTGTAGAGAATAAAAATACCCCCAGCATTCTGTACCTGACAATCCCGGGAACGTTGTACACTGACATGGCCACAACATTCCTTCAGTGACATACTCTGGAACATTCTATACCCGATATTCCACAGAGCATCCTGCAATCGACAAGGAGAAAAAGACATATGGAAGGTCAACAACAGCAAAAAGAAAAGCATCTAATGCAATGGTGGAGAATATATGACATGGGTTTGAAACCAAGGCATGAAGTGGCTGGACAAGGGCGTTGATTGTTCTTAAATCTTGAAACAAAATGCATTGGTCTGGCGTGCCAGGATTTGGGGCAATTAGTATGGGACTAAGATGCCCGTTGGAGAAGGTTATCAATTACAACAGTAAGGCTTGCTGTTGCCTGTTGTTTTTGTGGTTAGTGTCGAATGGATGGCAGGGCATATTGTCTGAATGACATTTCACGTTATAATCTACAACTGACATTCTTGAGACATTCCCAATCGACCTTCCCCTGAACTTTTATACACGGGATTCTCTGGAACATTGGAAACTGTGCATTTCCCGCATGCGTCATTTCCAAGAGCATTAAGTATCCGACATTCCCCAGATCATTCTGGATCTTAAATTCCACAAAACATTCTCTACCGGACATTGTGAAGAACTTTCTGTGTCAGACTTTCCCTGGAACATATGACACCCGACTTTCCCGGAAGGTTCTCTGTCCGACATTCCGCAGACATTCTGCAGCCAATGTTCCTCGTAATATTCCATACCGGACATTTCCTAGAACACTTAATACCCGACACTCCCTGGGACATTTTTATCGCAACATTCCCCGGAATATTTTGCATCCGATATGCCATGGAAGAAAATATAACAACATTCTCTGGAACTTCTGTAGATGATATTGACTGAAACATTATATAGAGTAAAAAGTGAGGTCTGCAGATGCTGGAGATCAGAGCTGAATATGTGTTGCTGGTTAAAGCACAGCAGGTTAGGCAGCATCCAAGGAACAGGAAATTCGATGAATCCTGATGAAGGGCTCTGGCCCGAAACGTCGAAATTCCTGTTCCTTGGATGCTGCCTAACCTGCTGTGCTTTAACCAGCAACCCATTTTCAGCTGAAACATTATATACCTGACATTCTCTGCATCATTCCATACCCGATTCTCCAAGGCTCATTCGATACACCACATTCCCCAGATTATTTTATAATGGATATTCCCAGAACATACCGTTAACAATATTACCCGAGTATTTTGCAACCGACATTCTATAGGTCATTGTAAAACTAAAATTTCACAGAACAGTCAAACCTGATACTTCCTGGGACATTTTTTACCCAAGAAGCGCTGGAACTTCTAAACACGACACTCTCTGGAATGTTCTTATTTGGTATTCCCCACCACATTCTCTATACAAAATTCCACGGAACATTTTGCACTCGGCTTTCCCTGGCACCTCGTATACCTGACATTCTGATAACGTTCTGGAACTGACATTCCCCGAAACTTTCTGTAACAGAAAGTCCATCAGACATTCTATTACCAACATTTATGGAACATTATGTGAAGTACATTCCCCAGAACATTCTCTGGCAGATGTTTTCTGGGACATTCTATACCCGACATTCACTTGAACATTCCATACCCGTCATACATAAAACATTGTGTAGTTGACATTCCCCGGGGCTTTCTATCCTGACAGTCTCCAGAACATTCAGTACCTGAGTTTCACAAGTATATTCTGTACCCGAATTCCCCGAAATGTTCTTTACCCGAAACTCTCTGAAACTTTCTGAACCCGGAAATGCCCTCAACATTCTGTACTTCACATTACCAGTACATTTGTTAACCAATGAGATATGGAACATTACATACCCGATATTCTCCGGAACTTTGCATACCCGACACTCCCCACAACATTCTCTGTCCGACATTTCCCAAAACATTCTGCACCAAACATTCCCTGGGACATTCTGTGCCCTTCATTTCTGAATCAGTCTGTTACCAACATTCCACGAATCATTAAATATCTGAATTTCAGCAACAGTGCATACCTAACACTCTTTAAAACATTCTGTTCCCGATATTCTCAGAAAATTCTGTACCCGACACTTCCTGGAAGATTCTTTACCCGATGTTCCTGGAAATTCCTGGAAAGGACATTCTCCAATGAAATTGCACATCTGATATTCCTTGGAACATTCTCTCCTTGATATTCCTGGATTATTCTGCAACTGTCCCCATTTTCCACAACATTCTGTGAGCAGGAGTTCCCAGGACGTTCTATACCCAATATTTTCAGTGTACTCTCTGTGGAACTTTCCTCCAAACATTCTTTAACTGACATTGTCTGAGACCTCACAATGTCTATACCTAACATTCCTGGAACATTGTGGATCAACATGAAACATATCATATTTCCTGAACACACCCCAGAACTTTCGATACCCGACATTCCACGGAACATTCGATATCCGAAATTCTTCTGGACATCGTGTACCTCGCGTTGCACAGAAAATGTTTTGACGAAATTCAATAGAATATTGTGTTTTTGACACTCCCCGGAACTTTTTGAAGACGGTATTCACTTCGTAAACGACAGTTTCTAGAACGCCAGAAACTGATATTCGCTGAAATATTTTATCCCTGAGACTACCAGGATCATTTTATTCATGACATTTGCAGAACATTTCTCGAACCGACATTCCTAGTATCATTCAGACTTGGCATTTTTCGGAACATTGTGTCTGCAAGATTTCCCCAAACATTCAATACCCACCATTCCATTGAACATTTTATACATGACGTTTGTCGAATCATTCTAAACCAAACAGTCCCAGAAAGATTATATAACCGACACTCCCAGAAACATTCTGTACTGACACTCCGTGAAAGATTTTGTACCCAACACTCCCCAGACCGTTCTGTGCCCAACACTGCTGAGCGCTCCTCCAAAAATTATGTCGTCGACCCTGCCGAATCATTTCATGACTGACATTCCCAGTACATTTTCAACCCAATGCACCTTGGTATATTCTATACCCCTCATTCCTGGCTCATTCTGTAATGGACATTCTCTGCGACACACTATACCTGACATTCTCGAAACGTTGCCTCATCGAACTGAACATTCTAAACCTGACATTCCATGTAATGATATCTGTAGCTAAGATTCCACAGAACATTTCATGTAAGACATTCGGCGGAAAATTCTGTCGCAGATATTCCCAGGAACATTTTATTCTGGGCGCATTTGGTATTCGACGTTTGCACAATATTCTATATTGGACATTCCAAGGAAATTCTTTAACCTACGTTCCCTGGAACATTACATCTCCGGCATTACCCAGAGCATTGAATACCCACCCTCCCCTGAACATTGCAAAACAGACATTCCCCAGAAAACATTGTATCCCCGACACTCCACCGAACATTGCATACCCAACACTGCACTTGCCATTCTACATTCGACAGTGCACTGAATATTCCTTCCCAGACATCCCCCAGACATTTCCATACCAGAAATTCTCCATAACCTTCTTTATAGGTATTTGGTAGAACATTATGTTCCTGTTACTCCTCCATACCTTGTTCCACCGATGTTTTCACAACCTTTTGTAACGGACAGTCTCTATAACATTCTATACAGGTAGACAACTATTTTACCTACATTCCGAAAGCCAAAAATCTCCAAAGTCCAAAAGATCTTTTTGTAAAGCTTTTTCTATCATTAGCAAATTTGTTTGTCATGCAAACAGTAAACCCAAGTCGACACGCACACAATGTGTGCCACCCTTTTGTTATGTTGGGTGAGGAGGGGGAGCGGCACTCGATGGCCTCGAACCTGTTTCAAGACCAATTTTATTGATTGCGTCATGCTACTCTGGGACAATTTTTTTTAAAAAAAAATCTCCATCGAACTGTCAGTTATTCTGAATTTCCAAACGGTCTGAATTCTGGAAACCAGCTGTTCCCAAGCATTTTGCGTTGTGCACCTGCACCAACAGTCGCCGAAACATTCCATACCCGACTTTAAATGAACGATTTTATGCCGAGCATTTATGGAACCGTCTGTGATCGAAATTCCCTGGATCATTTTGTATTCGAAAAAAAACTCAGTACACTCTTTCCAAAATTCTCCAAAACCTTCTGTATCCGACATTTCACAGAACATCCTGTACCCGATATTCCTTGACATATTCTGTACTTGGCATTGCCTGGACCATTTTACGACCGACATTTCTAGAACATGCTATAAAAACCTCAGCCTGGAAAATTTATAACCGCCATTCCTGGAGCAATGAGTAACTAACATTATCCGGGACATTGTATTCCTTATATTCCTGGGATATTTCATAATTGAACTTCCAGTAAAGTTTTATACATGGCATTCACTAGAACATTGTGAACCAGACACACTCCTGAACATTTAACAGGTGTCATTCCGCAAAATGTTCTGTCGCCAACATCCCGCAGAACGTTCTGTAGTGGACACTACATGGTACATTTTATATCAGATATTTCCTGAAAGCATTCCATACTGACATTCTCGGAATATTCTGGAACTGAATTTCTGCAGAACATTCGAGACCTGACAATCCCAGAATATTATTTACTGACGTTCCCTGGAACATTGCATGTCCGATATTCCCCAGCACACTGTTTAGCCGACATTCCTTGGAACATTCTACATTCGTCATTCCCTGGAACATTCCGCAATCGACATTCCACAAAACATTCTGTATTGGACACCACGCCGAACATTTAGTTCCACATATTTCCTGAAATATTCCTTGCCAATATTCTGGAATTGCCCTTCTGCAGAACATTCGAGATGCACCAATCACACTGTTAATCCAACACTCACTGGGACATTCTAATTCCATGGAACACCCTGCTCCCGTTATTCCCCTGTACTGGACTTTCCATGGAACATTCTATATCAGATATTCGCTGAACCATTCCACAAGTGAGATTCACGAAACATTCTGTAACAAGCAATATGCAACACATCACATTCCCGACTTTCCTGAGAACGTCTTCAACCTAACTTCCACACAAATTTCCATACCCGAAAATCCACAGAACATTGTATGCCTGACTCTGTCGGGAACATTTTGTATACTTCATTCCTTGGAGCATTCATTCCAGACATTTCTCAGAACATTCCATGACCGAGCTCACCACGAGTATTCTGAAATTAACTTTCGCTGAGCAATGTGCTACCGACATTATCTGGACAGTTGCAGAGCATTCGTTAAACCACAAATCCCGTAACATTCTATAACCCGACAATCTGGAACGTCCTGCAAGCGACATTGACTCGAACAATGCGTACACAATTTTTCTGGAAAAGTGTGTAACTGACATTCCCCAGAAATTCTGTAGCCGACCATCCCTGAAATATTCTGTACCCGATATTCCCTAGAACATTCTACACATGAGATGCCCCAGATTATTCTGAACAGAACATTCCTGAGATGATCCTTGTACTCAACATTCCCTGGAACATTTAATATCGGCATTCACTGAAATTTACCACAGAGATCATTCCCTGGAAAATTCTATACCTGACTTTTCCAGGAACATTCGTTATCTGATGTTTCCCGGCACATTGTAACACCGACGTTTCCTCAAATATTCTAAACCTGAGATTTTCTAGGACTTCCATACACGACACTCCCACTCACAATCCGCACCCAACAATTTCCAAGATATTCTAGATGCAGCATTCCTCGGAACACACTTTAACCCACATTCTGCGGAATATTCTGTACATATCATTCTCCAAAACATTCTAGATCCAATGTATGCAGAACATTCTGTAAAGTACATTCCCCGTAACGTCCTGTGACAGACATTGTCCACAATATGCTAGACTCTATGTTCTATGGATAATTCTATGCACAACACGACCCGTGCATTGTGTCATCAACATTTCACTGCAAAAGTGTTTAGCTGACATTATCTGGAACATTCAAACACGACATTCCACGAAACATTCAATCACAGCATTAACCAGAAAGATCTGTACCCGATATTCCCCAAAAAGCTTTGTTCATGAAATTCACCGGAAAATTCCGTCCCCAACACTGTCCAAAATCTTCTGCATCCGACGTTCCTGGAACAATCTGTAACCAACATTGCCAGAACATTCTTAACAGACAATTCATGGAACATTCTAAAGCAGATGATCCTGGGACATTCCATAACGGACTGCTCACCGTCATTTCTTTACCCGACACTCCCCGGAAAAGTCTTTGTCCATCATTCCCGAGAAACATCTTCCCCCTACATTCCGCAGAAAATTCTGAACTCGACGTTCCACGGGAAATTCCGTACCTGAAACTCGGCTGAACATTGTGTATACCACATTCCCTGGAACATTGAATACCTGATATTGTTGGAACATTCTGGAACAGACATTGCCCGGGAAAACGCATAACTGACATTCCCGGGAAATTCCTTAAACTATCTGTTTAGGATCATCCCATACTCTACATTCTCCAGAATTTTGTGTAAGTGCCACTCCCCATAACATACTATACCTGTCATTCCTAGGAACATTTTAAACCATACCTTGCTCAGAAGATACTCTGGCCGGCATTCTGCAGAACATTTTTTCCATGATACTCTACGGAACATTCAGGACCCGATAATCTCGCGAGCATGCTGAAATTTACATTCCAGATACATTTTGTTCCCAACATTCCCAGAAGTTTCAGTATCCGACATTTGCTGTGCAATCTATAAACAATGTTTTCCAGAACATTATATACACGATACTCCTGGAACACTCTGTAACTGACATTCTCTGGGACGTTGTATATACAATGTCCCATGGAATATTCTGTACCTGACATTGTTGAGACATCCTGGAACCGAAACTGTTCTGATCATATTATTTCTGTGTCCTCGCACACACACCCTGGAACATTCCACTGCTCAAATCTCTTTGGAGCATTCTGTAGCTGAAACACCCTACTGCAATTCCTCCCCATCAATCCCTGGAACATTGTATTCCTGACATTCCTGAAACATTCTGGAACAGGTCATTCCCCAAAACATATGCAACTGGTATTTGATGGAAATTTCATTGTGTAACACGCTCCGGAATATTCTAAACCAGATATTCCCAAGACATTTCGCAATCGACATTGCCCGATCATTGCACATCGGACTATCCCCAGAGCATTGCAGATCTGCTAATCCTCTGAACGTTTTATACACGTCATTCCCTGGAGAGCTCTGTTCCCCTCATTCCCCAGAATATTCTGTTCGTGACATTCCCCCCAAAATTTCTGTATTGACATTCGCTGGAATATTCAGTACTCAACATTCTTAAAGTATTCTGCATGCAACATTCCCTCGGACATGTTATACACGACATTCCTGGATTATTCTGTAACTGACCTTCCCGAGAACATGCTTTACACAGCATCCCCGGAATATTCTATAATCGCACTTCCCTGATACATTCTGTACCCAACATTCTGCAGAACGTTGTACACCCGTCATTCTCCAGAACATTCTATGCCCAGCATTCTCCGGAAAACTCTGTTCCCGGCAGTCCCCGCAACATTCTTTAAACCACCTTCCCTGTAACTTTCGATACCTGACATTTCCATAACTTTTGGTATGTGTCATTCCAGAGGATATTCCATACAAGATATTCTAAATCGCATTATATAAATAGCACTGTCAAGAACATTCTGTACCGGATATTCCCCAGAACGTTCTTGACCTAACATTCCCTAAAACATTAATTTCACGATATTTCACACAATGTTTGATACCTCACACTCTCCAGAATATTTTGCACCAACGCTGCAGGCATCAGTTTACTTCTGGCATTCCCAGGACGAATACACTCCATACAGACCATCTGTTACAGAATTCTATAAAAGACATTCCCCAAAACATTGTATGCCGAGCATGACCTGGAATATTCCCTACCCGACATTCCTCAGAATATTCTCTACTCGATGTTGTCCTGAACATTCTGTACACGGCTTTTCACAAATGCTGCATACCCAGCTTGCCTCGGAAAACTCTGCATTCGCCATTCCCCGGAACATTCTCTACTTGACATTCCGAGGAGATTCCGTGCACAAATTTCACGAGAAGATTTCTGTACCCGACCTCCACCAACGCTCTGCACTCGACAAGCCTCGAAATCTTGCCCCAGACATTCCCAAGATTCCCGAGAACAGTCTACACCCGTCAGTCGCCGTGGCATTCTGCACCTTACGTTCACCAAAACATTCTATCCCCGAAATTGTCCTGAAAAGTTCTGTGCCCCACATTCGCCTTGATTTTCTGTCAGCAATATTCACACAATGTTCTGTAACAGATATTCCCCAAAGCATTCTGTACGAAGCATTAATGAACGTCCTTTACCCAACTCTTTGCCAGAAGTTACTGGAACCGACAATCTCCAGAAGATTCAACACACTACATTACCGCAGTATTCTGTGAGGTACATTCTGCAACATTCTGTGACATATGTTGCCCGTGTCATTCTATTTTCAGTATTCTCTTGAACAGTGCATTCCAGCCCATAACTGTGCGTTCTCCAACCCACGTTTCCCAGGGCATTGTAGACACAACATTCAATGGAATAGCATATACCTGACGTTTTCCAGAACTTTCGATTCCAGCATTACCCAGAAACAATACGTTCCTGATATTCCGCACGCCATTCTTTAGAGTCATAGAGTCAGAGAGATGTACAGCATGGAAATCGACCATTCGGTCCATCCTGTCCATGCAGACCAGATATCCCAACCCAATCTAGTCCACGTGCCAGCACATGGTTCATATCCCTCCAAACACTTCCTATTCCTACTCCCATCCAAATGCCTCTTAAATGTTCCAATTGTACTAGCCTCCACCACATTCTATGGCAGCTCTGGCAGCAATTGTGCCACCATCTGCTTGAAAAAGTTGCCTCTTTGGTCTCATTGATATCTTTACCCTCTCGCCCTAAACCTATGCCCTCTAGTTCTGGACTCCCCGATCCCAGGGAAAATCCTTTGTATATTTATCCTATCCATGTCCCTCATAATTTTGTAATCCTCTATGAGGTCACCCCTCAGTCTCCGACGCTCCAGGGAAAACAATCCCAGACTGTTCAGCCTCTCCTTGCTCAAACCCTCCAACACTGGCAACATCCTTGTAAATCTTTTCCGAAACCTTTCAAGTTTCACCATACCTTTCCGATAGGAAGGATGCCAGAATTCCACGCAATATTCCAACAGTGGCATAACCAATGTCATTTACAGCTCCAACACGACCGCCCAACCTCTGTACTCAATACTCTGACCAATAACAACAAGCATGTCAAACGTCTTCTTCACTATCCTATCTACCTTGCGCCTCCACATTCAAGGAGCTATAAACTTGCACTCCAAGGTCTCTCTGTTCAGAAACATTCCCTAGGATCTTACCATTAAGTGTATAAGTTTTGCTAAGATCTGCTTTCCCAAAATGCAGCACCTCGCAGTTATCTGAATTAAACTCTATCTGCCACTTCTCAACCCATTGGCCCATCTCGTTCAGATCCTGTTGTATTCTGAGGTAACCCTCTTTGCTGTCCACTACACCTCCAATACTGTTGTCAACTGCAAACTTACTAACAGTACCTCTTATGCTCGCACCCAAATCATTTATGTAAATGACACAAAGTAGAGGACCCAGCAATGATTCTTGTTGCACACCACTGGTAACAGGTCTCCAATCTGACTGACAACCTTCCACCACCACCCACTGTCTTCTACCTTTGAGCCAGTTCTGTATCCAACTGGCTAGTTCTCCCTGTATTCCATGGTATCTAACCTTGCTAATCAGTCTCCCATGTGGAACCTTGTCGAACACCTTATTGAAGTACATATCGATCACATCCACTGCTCTGCCCTCATCAATCTTCTTTGTTACTTCTTCAAAAAACTCAATCAAGTTTGTGAGACATAACTTCCCATGCACAAAGCCATGTCGACTACCTCGAGTCAGTTCTTGCTTTTCCGAATACACGTACATCCTGTCCCTCAGGATTCCCTCCAACAACTTGCCCACCACCGAGGTCAGGCTCACAGGTCTGTAGTTCCCTGGCTTGTCGTTACCGCCCTTCTTGAACAGTGGAATCACGTTTGCCAACGTCCAGTTTTCCGGCACCTCACCTGTGACTATTGATGATACAAATACCTCAGTAAGACTCCCAGCAATCACTTCTCTAGCTTCCCAGAGAGATCTCGGGTACACCTGATCAGGTCCTGGTGATTTATCCACTTTTAACCGTTTCAAGATATCCAGCTCTTCCTCGTCTGTAATCTGGACATTTTGCAATATGTCACCATCTATTTCCCTGCAGTCTATATTTTCCATATCAATTTCCACACTAAATAATGATGGGAAATATTGATTTAGTATCTCCTCCATTTTCTGTGGCTCCACACAAAGGCCGCTTTACTCATCTTTGAGGGGCCCTATTCTCTTCCTAGTTACCCTTTTGTCCTTAATATATGTGTAAAAGGTCTTTGGATTCTTCTTAATTCTATTTGTCAAAGCTATCTCATGTCCCCGTTTTGCTCTGTTGATTTCCCTCTAAAGTGTAGTCCTACTTTCTTTACACTCTTCTAAGGATTCTCTCGATCTATCCTGACATATGCTTCCTTCTTTTTCTGAACCAAACCCTCAATTTCTTTAGTCGTCCAACATTCCCGATACCTATCAGCCTTCCCTTTCGCTCTGAGAGGAATATACTTTCTATGGATTCTTGTTATTTCATTTCTGAAGGCTTCCAAGTTTCCATCCGTCCCTTTACCTGCGAACATCTGCCTCCAATCGGCTTTCAGAAGTTCTTGCCTAACACCGTCAAAATTGGCCTTTCGCCAATTTAGAACTTCAACGTTTGGATCTCGTCGATCCTTTTCAATCACTATTTTAAAACGAATAGAATTATGGTCGCTGGTCCCAAAGTGCTCCCCCACTGACATCTCAGTCACCTGCCCTGACCTATTTACCAAGATTAGGTCAAATTTTGCACCTTCTCTAGTCGGTACATCCACATACTGAATCATAAAATTGTCATGTACAAACTTGAGAAATTCCTCTCCATCTAAGCCTTTATCACTTTGGCAGTCCCAGTCGATATTTAGAAAGTTAAAATCACCTTCCATAACTACCCTATTATTCTTACAGATTACTGATATCTCCTGACAAGCTTGTTTCTCAATTTCCCTCTGATTATTAGGGGGTCCATAATACAATCCCAATAAAGTGATCATCCCTCTCTTATTTCTCAGTTCCACCCAAATAACTTCCCTGGACGTATTTCTGGGGATATCCTCCCTCAGCACAGCTGTAATACTATCCCTTATCAATAATGCCACTCCCCCTCCTCTCTTACCTCAATTTCGGTCCTTCTTGTAGCATTTGTATCCTGGAGCATTAAGCTTCCAGTCCTGTCCATCCCTGACCTATGTTTCTGTAATTGCTATGATATCCTAGTCCAATGTTTCTAACCATGCCCTGAGTTCATCTGCCTTCCCTGTTAGGTCCCTTGCATTGAAATAAATGCAGTTTAATATATTAGTCCGACCTTGTCCCTGCCTCTGCACTGACTGACTCACTTCTGTTCTTAACTGTACCAGTGTCAGATTGATCTTTTCGTCTCTATCTCCCTGGATCCCACCACACCACCTTACTAGAATAAATCCCCCCAAGTTGTTCTACCAAATTTCCCTGCCAGTATATTAGTCCCCGTCGAATTTACATGCAATCTGTCCTTCTTGTACAGGTCACTTCTACCCCAAAAGAGATTCCAATGATCCAGAAATCTAATTCCTTCTTCTATACACCAGCTCCTCAGCCATGCATTCATCTGCTCTATCCTCCTATTCCTGTCCCCACCAGCTCCTAGCACGGGGAGTAATCCAGATATTACTGCACGTGAGGACTTCCCTTTTTAAATTTCTGCCTAACTCTCTGTAATCACCCTTCAGAATCTCAACCTTTTCCCTTCTTATATTGTTGGTTCCAATGTGGACAAAGACGTATTGCTGGGGCCTCTCCCTGTGAGCACATTCTGCACCCTCTCTGAAACATCCTTGATCGCAGCACCAGGAATACAACACACTATTCTGCTCTTGCTCTGCTGGCCACAGAAATGTCTGTCTGCACCTCGGACTACAGTATCCCCTAACACAATTGATCTCTTAAATTCCGATGTACCCTTCGTTCCATTGGAGCCAGTCTCAATATCAGAAACTTGGCTGTTCGTGCTACGTTCCCATGAGAATCCATCACCCCCTACATTTTCCAAAACAGCATACCTGTTTGAAATGTGTACATCCCCAAAAGATTTCTGCCCTAGGTGCATACCCCTCTTACCTTTCCTGGAGTGAACCCATCTTTGTGACTTTGTCTAAGACTTCCCCACTTCCTATAACTGCCATCCATCATATAGTGTTAATTTTGCAAATTCCTCATCACATATATCTGCCTCACCAACGGATCCACTCGATCCGATCAGATTCGCATCCAGCAGCAATTATGGCAGATATAATCCGCATTAATTCTTAAACTCTCTTTAAACTCCCACATCTGACAAGAAGTACATATCACTGCAAAGGCCATTTTTACTCCTTCATTATCTCCAGTCCCAGCAAATAACACCGTCTTATTCCTCTACAAAATACCGCCCTATGTTAAATTAGTAGCTGTGGCTTGTATTTTAAGTTTAATCAAGAGACTTATCTCCAAAAATATATTATCAAGAAAGAACCCATTGTAATCACTAATACAGCATTTCTCTTGGACAGACTTAAAACAACAATTACCTTATCCGATTCTGTGTTGAAAACTTCTCCAAAACGGGTTCCTCCAAGATTAGTTGTGAAATTCATTGCGTGTTAATTTTAACAGATGCACTCCGATGTCCAGCGACACATGAATGCAAAAACAGCAAAGGCAGTAACTGTGCAGGTTCTCTCTCTCCCCTCTCTCTCTCTCTCTCTCTCTCTCCCCCTCCCCGCTCTCTCCTGCACTGTCCTCACCATGTGCTTTATTTGTCTGTACTTCTCCCTTTTAAAACTGCTGTTGTTTTGACTTTTGTTTTCCAAAGTTCCAAAACAATGCAGCAGCGTATAAAATAGTATTTTCCCAACATTCTCTGGAACATTCTATAGTCAGAACTCCCCAGAACTCTTCCGAATATTTCCGTGGCATAACCCAAGCATTTCATCCCAAAATTCCACGGAACATTATTTAAGCAACACTTGCAGGAGCATTTGATGTCTGACGTTTACAAAATATACGGAACAAGTTTTATCTCGATAATTCCATACCGAAAGTCTCAGCAAAATTCTATATGCAACAGTCCCCACTACTTTCTGTAATCAACATTCCCCGAAACATGAGATTCCTCAGAACACTCGATACCAACACTTTCCATTGCAGTATTCACCCGTCAATCCTGGAACATTCGGTAACTGACATTCCCCAGAACATTCTATGCCTGATATTTCACAGAACATATTATATGCAAAACTTTCTAGAACATTCTATATCAGGTGTTCCTCATAACTTTCTCTATCTGACATTCCCCAGAAGATTCACTATCAGAAATTGCCAAAAACATTGTGGACTGGACACTCTTCAGAATATTCTTCACCTGGTAATGCTGGCCATTTTATGCTCGATTCTTCCACAGAACATTCTCTCCTCAGCATTTCCCATAATACCACTTTCTATACTGGACATGGCCCTGAAAATTCTATACTCGATATTCCCCCAAAAAATTGGTACTCCACATTACACAGAACATTCCTTCCCTGGTATTCACGGGATACTCCATCACCACCCTTCCACAAAAAAATCTTTAAACTAGTACCCATAACCATCAGTACACGAAATCCACTGGAACATTTGGTATCTGACAGCCACTTAAACATTCTTTAAGCGATATTCCCCAGAAAACTCCACACCAGCCTTGCCTGGAACGTTCTATAGTTGAAACATTCTGGTACATATTACATCTGAAATTTGGTATCCGACAGTCCCTGGAACATATTATACAAGACATTCCCGAAATATTCTGTAACAGATATGTTAGCCGACAATCCACGGAATATTCAATGGCAGTGTCCACGATATTCTTTTCTGACATTCCCTCGAACATTTCATTCACGACCATCGTGGCCCTTTCTGCAACAGACTTTCCTCAGTAAATTATACACATAACACTTCACAGAACATTCCATACCGAAAATTCCAGAAAAAAAATCTACTATCGACATTACCCAAAAATACTCCATACCTGGCATTCCACTGAACATTCCGTACAGGTTGTTCAAGGAAACATTCCATACCTATCACTTGCCAGAAATGTCTGCACCCGTTATTCCTTGGAACGTCTGTTTATAACATGCTGCAGAATAGTCTTTCCCAAACATTACCCAAAAGATTATGGACCCTGCATTTCCCAGAACTTACTGTACGGTAGATCTGGGCAAGCATTCCAAATCTGACATTTGTGGAGTAATCACCTACTAACATTCCAAAGAAATCTCTTGATTCGACATTCCCACAGCATTCTGTACCCAACGTACCCTGAAAAATTTCATAAGCGACTGCCCTGGAAGATATTGCTAACAATGTTCCCTCGGATATTGCATACCAAATGTTCCCTCAAAAATTTTGCCGCTGGCATTTCCCGGATACTAAGGCACTGATAGCCCATGTAATATTCAGTACCAGACACTCCCTGGAAATTTCTACACCTGAGACTCCCTGGGACATTCAGAACAGGACATTTTGCAGAACATTCTGTACGCAATATTCCATGGAAAACTTTATAACGGCATTCCCTGGAAATTACTGCTGATGTAATTCCCTGAAAAGGTCGATACTGATATACTCCGGAACATACCATACCCAACATGTCCTGGCACACTCTAAAACCGTGTTTCCCCAGAACATTCTGTGCGTGAATACCCGGAAAATTCGAGACTTACGTTTTGCCGAACATCAATACACAACACTCCACTTAACATTCCATACGCAACATTGTCCAGAACACTCTTCACGCAACATTGCCCAGAACACGCGGTAACGACTTTCCCCAGAATATTCTGTACCCGACATTCCTCAGAACATTCTATACACAAAGATATACAGAAATTTCTGTAAGGCATATTTAAGGGAACATTCTTTGAAAGAAATTCCCCAAGATATTCTATACTCTGCATTCCCCAGACCATTGCATAGCCGACATTACTGGTACATTGTGTCACCATCATTTCCCCGGATCAGTGTAGAACATAGAACATAGAAACGTACAGCACAGAACAGGCCCTTTGGCCAACGATGTTTTGCTGAGGATTAATCCTAGTGTAATATATACTAACTTGACTTACGCACACCTGAACTCACTGTTATCCATGTGCATGTCCAGCAGTCGCTTAAATGTACCCAATGACTCTGATTCCACCACCACAGCTGGCAAAGCATTCCACGCATTCACTACTCTCTGCGTAAAGAATCTACCTCCTGCATCTCCTTTATACATTCCTCCTAATATCTTCATACTGTGACTCTTTGTACCAGTCAATCCTGCACGGGGGAAAAGTCTCTGCCTATTGACTCTATCTATGCCACTCATTATTTTGTACACCTTGATCTGGTCTCCTCTCTCCCTCCTTCTCTCCAGAGGGAAAAGTCTGAGCTTATTCAACCTTTCTTCAGAAGGCAAGCCCTCCAGTCCAGGCAGCATCCTGGTAAACCTTATTTTCATCCCCTCCAAAGCGTCTGTATGTTTCCTTTCGTAGGTCGACCAGAACCGGACACAATATTCCAAGTGTGGTCTCACCAGGGACTTGTAGAGCTGCAGCAAACCCTCGCGGTTCTTAAACGAGATCCCCCTGTTAAACAAAGGGAAACACTATATGCTTTCTTAACAACTCTATCCACTTTGTTGGCAAATTTGTGGGGTCTATGTTATTGCACATCCAGATCCCTCTGTTTCTCCACACTGCCAAGAATCCTGTCTTAAACCCTATATTCAGCTTTCGAGACTTATTTTCCAAATTGCACCACTTCGCATTTAAACAGGTTGAGGTCCATCTGCCATTTCACAGCCCAGCTCTGCATCCTGTCTATCTCGCACTGCAGCCTGCACTAGCCCTCCATACTGTCGACGACACCTCCAAGCATTGCGTCATCTGCAAACTTTCTAACCAACCCCTCAAACTCCTCATTCAAGTCATTACTAAAAACTACAAAGAACAGAGGCCAAAGAACAGAGCCCTGCGGGACCCCAATCAACACCGACCTCCATGTAGAATACTTTTCATCTACAACCACTCAGCGCCCTCTGTCAGCTTGCCAATTCTGAAATCCAGACAGCGAAATCTCCCTGTATCCCATGCTTCCTGACTGGATGAATGAACTTACCATGGGGAAACTAATCGAATGCCGTACTGAAGTCCATACACGTCATATCCACTGCTCCACCTTCATCGACTTCTCTAGTCAACTCCTCAAAGAACTCAATAAGATTCGTGAGGCATGACCTGCACCTCACAAAGCCATACCGACTGTCTTTAATCAAACTATCACTTGCCAAATAGTTACAAGTCCTATCCCTCAGAATTCTTTCCAAAACTTTGCTCACCAGAGACGTAAGACTGAATGGTGTGTAATTGCCTTCGATTTCCCTATCAACCTTCTTGAAAAGAGGAACACCATTCGCCTCCATTCAACCCTCCGGTACGACTCTCCTGGAGCTTAGGATACATCTGGTCTGGTGCTGACGACATAATAATCTTAATGTCTTCCAAACTTTCAAGTATATCATCTTCATCAATCCAGATCCAGTCAAGTCTGGATCCCAGCTCCTCAAAATGTTCATGTATAACCAGTTCCCTTTCCTTGGTGAAAACAGAAGCAAAAAAAAACATTTCGGACTTCTCCTATCTGCTCATATTCCACGCACGATTTCCCTCCGCTATCATTGTTCAGCTCTAACCACTTCCTGATCATCCTCTTATTCGTCACGTATGAGAAAAAATACCTTTGGATTCTCCCTAATCCTTCTTGTCAAGCCTTTTCCGTGCCCTCTCCTGGCTCTCCTCAGTCCATTTCTGAGCTCCCTTCTCGCAAGCTTGCAATCGTCTAAAGCTGTGCTGGATCATTGCTTCCTTCACCTTACATAAGCTGCCTTCTTCCTTTTTACGTGAAGTTACTCTGATTTTGCCATCCAATGCTCCTTAATCGTTTCCCATCCTACCTCTCTCCGAGGAACAAATTCGTTCATCACTCGCAACAACTGCTCCGTAAATATTCTCCACATTTCTGCTTGCCATTTCTGTGGAACAATTGCGCCCGGTCTGTACTTACCAACTCCTGTCTGATAGCGTCATAATTTGCTTTTCCCCAATTAAATATCTTCCCTCGGTAACTGCTCCTTTCGCACTCAAGGCTATGCTAAATGTGAGGCACGTGTGATCACTGTCACCTAAGTGCTCTCCCACAGCTAGATCTGACACTTGTCCTGGCTCGTTGCTGAGCACCAAACCCAAAATGGCCTCTCCCCTCGTCGATCTGTCGACAAACTGAATAAGGAAACCCTCCTGAACACACTTGAGAAATACGGCTCCATCCAATCCATCTGTACTTAGGAGGTTCGAGTAGATATTTGGAAAGTTGACATCGCCAATAACAACAACCCTGCTAATTCCCGAATCGGCCCGCCTGAATTCATCAATCTGTCCACTGCTATTAGGTTGTCTGCAGAAAGCCCTCAATAAGGTGGCTGTCCCCTTGGTGTTCCTTACTTCCAGCAATAATGACTCAGTTGACAACCATTACTCAACAATCTTGGTTTCTGTAGCGGTGATGCACTCTCTGATTAGTAATGTACACCCCTTTCTTCTTTTCCAGCCTCCCTGTTCTATTTAAACGTTCTAAACACTGGAACGTCAAGCAACCATTCCTGCCCCTTTGAAACGCATGTCTCAGTTATGGGCAAAACATCGTAGCCCCAAGTACTGATGCATGCTCTACGTTCGTCACATTTCTGAAAGATTCGATACCTCCTGTCACTACCCCATCAGCAACTGACCAGTTCCCAGATATGTGACTCCGATTCCCACCCCTTGCAAAATTAGTTTTCACCCTCCCGACCAACACGAGTAATTCTCCCACCCAGGACATCTGTTCCCCTTCAGTTCAAGTGCAACCCGTCCCTCATGTACAGGTCCTACCTTCCCCATTTGTCGAGGTATCTGAAGCTCTCCCTCCTACACCAGCCTCGCAGCCAAGCATTAAACTGCATTCGCTGACTCTTCCTCATCTCACTATCACGTTGCACGGGTTGAAAACCCGAGATCACTACTCTACTCGCACTGCTTTTCAGCTTCCAACCTAAATCTGTCGTCACTTTTCAGATCCTCAATCCCTTTCCTCGTTTTCTCATTGGTGACAATATGTGCCCCGGTTTCTGGCTGCTCAGCTTCCCCCTTCAGAATCTTGTTAACCCGATCGGCGTCTTCCCGGACCCTGGCACCGGGGAGGCTCCATACCTTCCGGGAGTCCCGCTCCTGACCACAAAATCTACCGTCAATCCGTCTAACTATTGTCTTCCCTACCACTAGCGCTTTTCTCTTTACTCCCACTTCCCTTCTGAGTCACAGTTCTAGGCTCAGTGCCAGAGACGTGACAACTATGGCTTTCCCCTGGTAGGCTGTCCCCACCAGCAGAATCCAAACCGGTATACTTATTGCTCAGGGGAACGTTGACAGGGGATCCCCGCTCTGACCGTCCGTTCCCTTATCTCCCCAGACAGTACCCCGGCGGTGTTTACCTTGTGTCTGGGGAGTGACCACCTCCATGTACATCCTCTCAACTCCCTCCTCAGCCTCCCTTCCGACTTACAGTGTGGAAACAGGCCCTTCGGTGGCCAAACAAGTCCACACCGACCCACCGAAATGCAACCCACCCATACCCCTACATTTACCCCTTATCTAACGTTAGGGCAATTTAGCATGGCCAATTCACCTGACCTGCACATCTTTGTGACTGGGAGGAAACTGGAGTACCCACGCAGACACGGGAAGAATGTGCAAACTCCACGCAGTCAGTCGCCTGATTCGGGAATTGAACGCGGATCTCTGGCGTTATGAGGCAGCAGTGCTAACCACTGTGCCACCGTGCTTCCCACTAAGACATGTGAACAGTCTTATACCTGCCACATTCTGCAGGAGGTACATGCAAGTGCCTAATATCTATATCCCGCTACTCTGAAAGCCTGCACAGGAGTAAAAAAACGAAAGAGAAGCAAAAAAAGAGAAACCTGAAATCTTATCTAGTTTACAGGCACTTAGTTAGGTTAGAGGAGGTGGGTGCGAGGTAGGCCCTACATCTGAGTCTCGAGTTCAGATGTCACCCACTTAAAAACTTCCCAGCAGCCCTTCGCTCCTCCCTTGCTCCTCTCGGCAAATGGAGGCCTTTTAAGGCTATTAAACAGACTATAAGTCTATTAAAGAGTTAGACTCACCTTCCCAGCAGTCCTTCGCTACTCCCTCACACGTCTCGGCAAAATATATTTATGATTTTTTTCCAGAACATTTTGCTACTGACATTCACCAGAACATTATGTACCCGGCCTCCCAGAATCCCCGTACCCGATATTCCAGGGACGTTCTATAACAGACATTACCCAGAAAATTCTATGCCAACATTCCCTGGAACATTGGCGACCCAACACTGGCGACAGCAGTTGATGTGTGTCATTTACAGAACATTCCGTAACCAATTTTATCTGGAACATTCCACACCTGAAAGTATCTGGAGTATTGTATAAAAAAAACTCCCTAAATATTTAATACCTAACATTCCCTGGAACATTATACATACGAGATTCCTGAGAACCCTGGATGCCATCATTCTACATAACATTCTTTACTCGGCAACCCAGGAACATTCTGTGACTGACATTCCCCAGAACTTCCTGTACCGATATTCCACAGAACATTTCATATGAGAAACTCTCTGGCACATTCTATAAGAGACAATCCTCAGAACCTGTGTATCGGACACTCCCCAGAAGATCTCTCCCTGATATTGCCCAGAACATTCTGTACTCGACACTCCTGGGAACATTTTCCACCTGAAAATGCTTTGAAACATTTAATACCCGACTATCCCAGAACATTGAATTTGGCAGACCATTCTCTTATTAACATTCTCCACAATATTTTATAACAGACACAGCCCTGATCATTCTCTACCCGACATCGTCCCGATCATTCTGCAATGGACGTACCCCAGAACATTTTACCTGATATTCCCAGGACATTACATCACTGGCCTTCCCCCAAACAATCTACAAACTTGAACCCATAACGTTCTGTACCCGATACTCAGTAGAAAATTGTGCAAGCGTCGTTCCGGAATATTCTGCCAGTGATATTCTTCAAAGCATTCTATGCTGACATTACCTAGAACATTCTGTACACAGCACTTTGCAGTACATGATACACGCGACTTTCGTTCCCGGACATTACCTGGAACATTGTATTCAAGCCATTCCTGAAATATTGTGTAACAGATATTCCCCAGAAAATTCTATATTCAACATTCTCCACGACATTGTAACCCCTAGAAAATTCTATACTTGTCATTACATGAAACATTCTAACCGTTGAACGTTCTAGAACCGACATCCACATGGCAATTCCATACTTACAGTACAATGACGCATTCTTGACGGAATAATTCTGCAACGTTCCCTCAATCATACTCGCCTGAACATTCTGTAAACAATTTACCTTGGAGCATTCCATACCCAACATTCTCCGAATATTCAGTAAGCAACATTCCCCCGAAAATTCTATAGTCAATATTCCCTGGAACATTATATGCACTACATTCGAGGGAATATTCTAAACACAGCAATCTCACGAAGGTTCTGTACCGACTCTGCCCAAGATAATGCTGTACCAAAGCTCGCAAGGACATTATTTACCCAACATTCCACGACATTTATTTAGCGAACGCTGTCTGGATCGTGTGATTCCTGACAGACATTCCCAAATCATTGTATACCCGACGCACCCATATACATTCCGTACCTGACCACCCAGGAACATCCTGTAACTTACATTCCCCAGAAAATTATACACAAGACATAACCCAAAACATTCTATATGTGACATTGCCAGGGCAAACTATTAACTACCTTTACCAGGGCAAAGCATAAATTCGGGATACATACATGTTCTTTTTTCTATGTATGCCTTTTGATGCAATCAATTCAGATTTTCAACTTTCTGCTTTAACTCAGTTAATTAATCTAAGATAATTACTTTCTCATTTCTCTGCTCCTGGTTTGTCTGAAAGATCTGATCAAACATGGTCTCTGCTAATTCCACTTCATCCTTCCACAATTGCTCTTTGATCTGTGCTGTTCCAACTGGTGACTTTGTGACCTCGTTACCATACAGTTGGGGGAAAGAAATCCCAGGATATGTGTCCTGCAATAGTTTAGTTGACTGAGTTTCCACTGCCTTTTCAACTACATCAGACAGCACTCCAACACCTGTGAACCAGCTATGGAATTAGTAAGGACAAATCGTGTTCCTGAAGCTGTGTGTTTGTCCAGTACTCCAACCACAACTTCTCCATTCTTCACTGGACACTCTAACTTTACTGTACATAATGGAGTGCTTCTTTACTTCACGCGAATTCCCGAGACTCGCACTTTTCCTAGCAATAGTCATTCAGAAGTACAAATCTCCTGATCTCTGAACGTCAAAGATTGAGTGGATCATGTACCTCTTAATATTTTAAACTATTTACCTGTTGCTCCTGGCCTACACGAGTAAACTTGATATTCGCAGGTACACGATTTAACAAGATCTGGTAATTCATCCTTTGTCAGCCTTCAACCCGGTTGCACGTTCTGTTGGAGCTTCCTGGTCTCTACTGTGCATTCCATTTCCACTCCGCCAAAATTCACTGGCTTATCCTGTTTTCCTACATCTGTCTTCCCAGTTCTTTTCCTAACCCACCAAGTGTATGATTTCATGTCTCCAACACGATTATAGTGAAAACAAACAACACCAGGCTATAGTCCAACAGGTTTAATTGGAATCCCACCAAAGTTCGGTGCGTCCCTCCTTCATCAGGTGATAGTGGAGTGCTCAATCCTAAAACAGAGAATTTATAGCAAAAATTTACAATGTGATGTAACTGAAATTATACATTGAAAATTTGATTGTATGTTGAGTCTTTCATCTGTTTTAATACCACGATAGTTTCGTTTCTTTCATGTATAAATCACAAAACCATTTTTTAATGTTGCATTCTCAGGTTAGCTGTTTACAATGGGTGATATTGCGACAATATGTTGAAGGTGTTAGCCCTCTATGTTTTCTTTCTATGCAATGATGTTTCGATTGATTCTAATCTAAAAACACCTCAGCACCACAGTCTATCACAAACTCACAGACAAACTCACAATGCTACATTTCTCGAGCTTCCACCCAAAAAATATTAAAACAACCATCCCCTATGGACATGCCCTACGCATACACCGGTTCTACTCAGATGAGGAGGAACGTGACGGACACCTGGAAGTACTCAGAGATGCCCTCACAAGAACGGGGTACGATGCCAAACTCATCGACCGCCAGTTCCGATGTGCCACAGCAAGGAACCGTAATGACCTCCTCAGGAGACAGACACGTGCTGCAACCGACAGGGTACCTTTCATTGTTCAGTATATCCCAGGAGCTGACAAATTAAGCCAATGTCTTCGTGACCTGCAACACATTATCAATGAGGCTGAACACCTCACCAAGACCTTCCCAACAACTCCACTACTTGCCTTTAAACAACATCCAAACCTCCATCAGATCATTGTTTATAGCAAGCTGCCCAGCTCTCAGGAAAACTCCATACAACTCTGTCAAGGTAGGAACTGCATGACGTGTCAGAATGTGGACATAGATACCACCATTACGCATGGGGACACCTCCCACCTTCTACATGGCACGCATGGTACTCATGTGACTCAGCCAACATTGTCTATCTTATACGCTGCAGGAAAGAATGCCCTGAGGTATGGTGCATTGGAGAAACCGAGTAAAGGCTACGACAATGGATGAATGGGTACTGCACAACAATCAACAGACAGCAGTGTTCCCTCCCAGTTGGGGAACACTTCTTTGGCCCAGAACGTTCGACCTCTGACCTTCGGGTGACGATCCTCCAAGGCAGACGTCGGGACAGGCAGCAGCGAAACGTGGCCGAGCAGCGGCTAATTGTTGAGTTCGGTACCCATAGAGAGGGCCTCAACTGGGATCTTGGGTTCATGTCACATTACAGGTGACCACAATTGCACGATAAACACGCACAAACACTCCTGCACACACACACACACACACACACACACACACACTCACACACACACACACGCACTCACGCACACACACGGATACACACACACACGGACACACATACACACGGACACAAATATACACAGGCGTGCACATAGACACCCACACACACCCTGACAGACACACACACTCCCACACTCACACATGCACCCCTTCACAGACGTAAGACACGATGCATTCACTACACACACACACATACACATAAACTTTTTAACACTCTCAAACCCTAACCCAGACAGACAGACAGACAGACAGACACACACACACACACACACAGACAAGGGCCCACATGCACACATATATTTTGTGCGGTGAATTTGATATTGCAGGGTTACATCGTAATTTGCTCAAAAATTGCATGAATCCATGTAAAACTCCGTTATCTCACTTTTTACATTAGAATCAATCTAAACATCATGTCATAGACAGATAACACGGGGGGCTAACACCTTCAACATATTATCTAGCTATGACCCATTTTTAACAGCCAAACTGGGAACGCAACTTAAAAGGAAGGTTTTGTGATTTACACATGAAAGAAGTGAAACTATTATGGTATTCAAACAAATGAAAGACTCAACAAACAACCAATCTTTCAGTGTATAATTTCAGTTACATCACATTGTAAAATTTTGCTATAAATTCTGTGTGTTAGCATTGAGCCTTCCACTATCACCTGATGAAGGATCGACGCTCTGAAAGATCGTGTGGTTTCAATTAAACCTGTTGGACTATAACCTGATGTTGTGTGATTTTTAACTTTATGCACCCCAGTCCTACATCAGCACCTCCAAATAGTAATAGTGAAAACACCAGTATTTTTTTAAAAACATCTCCGTCCCTTCGAGGGTTTCCTTTTTGCCATGTAGTACGTTCTTTTTAAGATATTCACCAAGATCCACATTTTCTTTTCCGTATGAGGATTTCACTTTTCCCCAATTTCTAACCCTCAAGGAATGAAATTGATTTTGAAGCCAATCTTTGATTTATAGGCCAATTCATAATTGTCAGGTATTTCCTCTGCTAACCTTGCCGTTATACCTCTCTGTTATTCCACGTGAGTTCTCACTGCCGCAACGAGTGAAATTTTGTACTCCTCCGATAAAATTTTCTGTATAAGAACATCATAGCTTTGCTCTTTCTCTAATGCACCTATCCACCTATCAAAATAACTTTGCTGAGCCTTTGAAACTCTGTGTAAGTGTGACCAGGAAACATTGTTAGATTCCTGAAACGTGGTCCTCAGGCTTCTGTCACAAGCTCATATGGACAAAAGATGGCTTTCGTCACCTCCTCATATGCCCCAGATAATTCCACTAATCGTGATGCTGATGCCTCATTAGTTCCACCAACATGTTTTGTTTGAATCAACAAAACTCACATGGTCACTGATCACTGCATTTGTTCAGCCAACGTTTGAAATTAGGTAAAATAAGCTTCCAAGTCCTTCTCGTCAAAGTCTGGAAGTGCTTGAATATATTTAAACAGTTTCGCACTAGGCCTTTCGCTGCCAATGTTTTGCTCATCCTCATTAAGCTTAACTTTAATCTTCATCTACATCATTTGAAGATGATTTTCTTGTCTATGCATCAATATCAGAAGTCTCTCCTTCTTTTTCCTTTCCTCTCTCTTTTTTCTCTCTCTTCTTTCTCAATTTCTTCTGCGTTTAATCATATTTCAAACCGTTGCATTTCTGCCAACCTTTCCTTGTCTTTTGCTTGTAAATTAAGCGACTTCATTTTTAATTGAATTCGCGCCATCTCTAAAGGTTTAATGGCGTCTCCAGCAAATTTAAATGCTGAGGTATTGCTGTAGTTATCTCTCCTTTAATCAAGGAAACAGGCAGCGACAAACTCCGCTTGTCTGCTAATTGCAGCAGCTTGGCTTTAATCACCTTTTGTGAAAACCCCAGCTCTTCCTCAGGATCAGTAAACTTTGTCCAACAGTATGTGTTGCACCCTAGCCTTTGATGGTGATACTTTGATGTTCCCTGAATACCATGGTTTATGTGAAGCTGCTGTCATTTGCTCTTTTTGGGATTGTGATTTTACTTTACGTGACAATTTGCATCTGTATGTATATATTCCTTTTCTATTGTTATTACTTTTATTATCGTTATTATTATTATTATTATTATTTTGTTATCACTGATATTTTTCGCGGTGAATACCCTGGTTTAACCTGTAAATGCGATTCAAACTATTCTGAGTTTGGCGTGTTGCAGTTGACATGTGAATGTTGTAAGATCAGAGGCTAAGAACAGAAAACAGTAAGAAGATGTGACAAACTTTGGATTCCATGTTGAGTCAGAACTTTGATTTTTTTTGTTTGTTTTTAACACAGTAGAAAAAGACAGATTGTCATAAATCAAGAAACTGGATTAGTGAGCTATTTTAATGATAGATTATGCAGATGCATTGCGTATAAAGGTCTGTGTCATCCAGCCATGAGAGACTGCACAACTATCATTGATAAGTATGGAACAGTCATTTCGGTTTAGTGCATATCGTAATGGAAGAATGTTGTATGACTATATTAAAGTACCATGCTAAATATTCCACATTTTTGACTGTTAATTCTACGTAATACTCCCCAACTTTATAATTAACCACAGTAATAATATTGCACGTACTAGAGTTAGTTATTTGTTGAAACATAATGTATTCCCCATTATTAGTAATATCATTTATTTCTATATTGCATTACAATTGCTGCATAGCCAATGTCAAAACCCCTTCGACGTAAGAAGGACACATCACAAAACAAAGAGTATTGATTTCTGGAGATTAAATGTGAAAATATTATTCATTGTACATTTAACAATTGTGTTTTCAAATCTAATCAGATACACACAGGGAAGTGTCAAAATGTAGAAATCAATATTTTCTTTATTACTCTACAGATAAGAAATTAGTACAGTAATGCCACACAACTGTTCCTAACTTTGTTGGAAGATTAATCAGTGCGAAGAATTTGTCAGCATAATACGCCGGGAGGGAATTTTATTGAATTAGCATTGGAGCTGTGCCGTTTTCATTTTATAGAAGGTATCACAGCTGTTTATATCAATGAGACAATTCGATTTGCAAACTTAACATCAAATATATAAAACCGGCTGCCAAGATTTTCTCAGTTGCAATCCATTGCGTCCTTCCAAACTCCATTGATAGCTCTATCAGTGCATAGACAGAAACGAAGTATGTAGTATGAAGGAAGCATCACTAATTGATATCGTTATCGTCCTAGCTCCCAATTGGGACAGAATATTCCATTTGATTCATTTTCCAACAGCAGTGAGATTCTGTCGTTAGGTGTACTCCGACTTACGCTGGATCATTGGAGTAAGTTGTTCTCCTTTGGCTAGGAACCCACACTCGTTTACTTTACAAGTGAAAGATGATCAATGAATCATAGTAATACTGGAATCCAGTTTTCCCGCAGGCTTCTGATCCTAGTACAATACTGTTCCACAGGGAAAGATATTCCCAGTCACAGCACACTCAGTGTAATTTTACTTAGAGTGCTCTCAGTAAACACTTAGACTGTGGGGTAGCTCGTATGCTTTGGTCAGGAACCTACACTAATAAAACATTTCATTAAACGATGCTCAATGAATCATGCTACCACTGGAATCAGATATTCGCCGCAGGCTTTTGATCCACATGCAAGACAGGTTGAAAGGTTCGACAGTTGTACGACAATATCGAGACGTCACGCTGGCTCAGTGATTAACATTGTTTCTTTTCAACGACAGTGACTTGGGTTCAATTCCACATTCAGGTGATTAGCAGTGTGGAATTTGCACATTCATCCTGAGTCTGCAATGGTTTTATCCGGGGACACTGGTTTCCTCTCACAGTATAAAGATGTGTAGATTATGTGATTTGGCTTAGTATTCTGAGATGCCTGTGTTAGATGCATTAGACAGGGGCAAATGTCCAGAATGACAGGGAATTGGGTCGGTGGATAGGTGTGGCCTTGTTGGCCCGAAGGCCATGTTTCCACCATGCATGGCTTCTATAATTCTGTAAACCATACCTATTCCCAGTAAAACTTGTAATTGAAGGTGCAGGTATGTTCCTGTTAGCATTCAACACTTATTACAAAGCTGCTTTTACGGTTACCTGCAGAAAAGCAACAACACTGGTAGTTCAAAAGTTTATATTTGAGCAGTTCCCGACACTCTGTACAAGATTACAATGAAACATCCTCCTAGGAAAATGAAGCCACATCAATCAAAGTGTCTGGGCTGAGCATTCTAAAAGGGGAGGATGCACGGTCAGTTGTCTTGTTGCATCCAGGCAGCAATGATACAAGTAACAAAAAACGAGTTGTGGTCCTGAAAGCAGAATTCGGGGAGCTTGGAGAGAAGTTAAAATGGAGGGCCTCAAAGGTAGTGACTTTTGGATTACTACCAGTGCCCCGTATTAGACGGAGTAGAAATGAAAGAATAGGCAAGATGAATACGTGGCTTGAGGGATGCTGTTGGTGGGAGGGGTTCAGAGTTGATGGATATGTGGGACGTTTCTGGGGAGGATGGGACAATTATAAATTGGACGGTCTACATCTGAACCAGACGGGAACTAATGTGCTTGGGGGAGTTTTTGGTACTGGTGTTGGGGAAGTTTTATACTATCGTGGTCACGGCTGGGAACCAGAATAGAAGACAAGTGGACAGCGAGCTGGAAACTGGAAACTGTAAGAATCATTAAGTTAGCATTAATAAAGGGATGAGTAAGCAGAGAGTAGATGAACACAAACGATCTGGTTGCCTGGAGTGCATAATCTTTAATGCAAGGAGGATAGTAGGTCAGGCAGATGAAGCAATGGCATATATTTGTGCCTGGGAGTATGACGTTCTTGCGATCACAGAGACTTGGTTGACGGAAGGGCATGATTGGCAACTGAAGGTTCCAGGATAGAGATTCTTCAGACAGGACAGGGACGGAAATAAAAGTGGGGGAGGGGTTGCATTGCTGGTCAGGGATGATATTTCGGGTGTGCTAAAGGAGGACACGATGGAAGGCTTGAGTAGTGAGGCATTATGCCAGACATGTCCCAGCAAGCAGTGTCGATGCACTAGTCCTGACATTTAAAATGTACTGTGGGAATGGTCAGCTTGGTGTTATCGTTACTGCAAACCTTATAAATGACCAAGTTCCAGCTGGCAAAACAAAGCCGCTTCAACAGTAGACTTCCGAACTGAAGGACTTGCCAACACCCACCGCATTGTTATAAAATAGCCTGGGGTTACTTAGCACCTGAATATGACCGTCAATAAACCACATCGCCTTAACAAAAATGATCTGAGCAGCATGAAATAAAAAGTTATCCAAGCAGAAGGAGATTAACATACTGTGGGGTCAATTTCTGAATGCCCATCCTCATCCTCATCCAACACAGGGTCTAGTCATGAGCACTTTCCCACAAAGTGAATGCAGGAGATCTGTCATTCCCATTCATCCCACTTTCCAATCACCCAGCGTTAAGGAAGATGTGATAACATTTCTAAGAGGCAGATTCACTCAAATCGATCAGCGAAATCTTGAATTACATTGATATAACTACAGCAGTCGCAGTATCATTGTAGGAAATTTTGTGCCAATATTAATCTGCCTCTGTGCTGTAAACCATCAGCACTGTTTGCGCAGACATCCCGCAGAACAATCGGTGCAACGATGTCCGACGCCATGACACACAGACCCTGATGACTTATCAGTATCAAAGATAATTCATGTAGTTTTCGCAGTCCTCTGCTGAGGGACTGTGAATAAACTGGTGAACCTGACCTCGTATTTAACTCAGCCAGTCCCTCCAATGCTGAACATCATTTCAACTAGAGGGCACAGCCATAGTGTGGATTTCCATTCCGCATTGCCGGATGTTCTTGATCCTGCCTGAAATGTCAGAGCCGCACGAGAATATCGAATATCCCAAATCGTGCATCAGTAATTCCAAACCAACTTGTCTTTCTTCATTGAAATGTCCAGTTGTGCCACACAGTCTCTACCGTTCTGAGGTGTCTGGTCCAGGTACAATCGCAAATTTGACGCATACACCTCATACTGTATTGTTCTTATGATGAGGAAACATATTGTCATTCCAACACTGCTGCTGGGTTAAAAAAAAATCTGCAACTCTTCCCTCACAAAGGAACTGTAGGTTCCCTGCACCCCAGGCCATCGCAAATACAGAAAAGTTGATCTCCAACGCCATCACAAATCTGATTAGAGCTAGCAATGAATCCTGGCTTGATCACGAAAGCTCATGTTCCACGAGTACATTAAAAAAAATCAATACTTCCAAAACTACCAGAAAATATCTCTCTGAATGCAAGGCATGGGTGGCGTGCAAGGAAATATGGCAAGGAACAACAGACGTGTCCAACAAGAAAGCCTGGATGCTTCATTCTCAGATTCTGCCCAATTCAGGGAATCAGCTAACCAATCAATTAATTGGTGTCCTAGTTCATTTCTCCAAGGTCAATGAGTTTCCCAATTCTTCCTGGTCTCAAAGCCAGAATGTGAAGGTGTCAGTGTTGCACTGGGATGGACAAGGTCAAAACGCACAAGGCAATCGGTTACAGTGCAACAAGTTTATTGAAAACACAAGGTTTTCGGCCACCATTCCTTCATGAGGTGCTCATTAGAGAGGGAGACATGCGACACAGAATTTATAAGTGAAAAATCAAAGGGTTATATAACTGATGTGAACAAATTGAACACATAACAGATGGCTGGTAATCTTTAATCAGTTAAAGTGGAGGTATAGGTGTCAACTGTTTAATATGTAATACCCAGTCATTGCCTCGTGATAATTTACTGCATCATCAGTGTAAATAATTTGATACCTTAGATCAGGCAAAGCATTTTAAGCGTAAAGTCTTGTTTAGAATCTGACTGTGGCTTGACCTGGAATCAGATTCGTTTTATTTCCCAAGCAGGATTCTATAAAATGCAATATTTACTTTCACCTAAAAGTTACGTGGTCATTGAACAAAATGGAATGCATCTGCAAGTGCAAATCTGCAAATACAAATTCATCCCACGTCTTCATGCGAGTATGAGAGAGAGGGTGGAGAGACAATGTGTGTATCAGTGAGAGACAATGCGTGTGTTTGACAGAGTAAGGGAGTATTCGTATCTGAGTGTGTGTTTGTTGGGACATAGAGAATGTGTTGGAGAGTTAGTTGTGTGTGTGATAGAAAAGTGTTGCGTGTGTTTGAGACAGGGTGTGTGCGAGTGCGAAGGGTAACTGCATCTGAGAGAGTGTGCATGTGCGTTGGTGTTGGTGAGACGGAGAGGAGAGGGTGTGTATGAAAAAGGTTCTGTGTGAGTATGTTTGTGTGTGAAGCTGGGTGTGTATGTTTGCATGCGTGTGAGTGAATGTTTGAGATTGTATAATGTGTTGGGGCCCCCTATAGTGGGAAAAGAACTCAAGACCCCTTTCAGACAGTCAGCCCTCGTTGCACCTGAGCGTGGCTATCAGCCCCTCGTTGGCATCGCAGCATTGTTGAGTAACCCGAAGACCACCTTGGAGGATATTTCCCCACACATCCCACGCCAAATATCCTTGAACGTTGAAGTGTTCATATCTAAATGAATAAAGATTCAACAGTTGTCTTAGATGTGTTCAACTCGGTCACAACAGAGTACCTTTTAATTATGAATCCTGAGTCTAGGATCTCACTCTCTCACTGGCAGCTGAAGAAGGAGCGGACCACAGAAGGTTCGTGTGTTCAAACAAACCTTTCGAACTTTCACTTGGTGTCATGTGATTTTTGTTCTTGTCAAACCCAGGAGACAGATCCTTTTGCTTTGGTTGTCTGTGTTGAGTACTGGTCTATGTGTTGGTGTTCCCTACTCCAGGTAACTGCACTGAACCAAGTGATAGACAGCTTATGTACAGAAGTGAATCAATTTTGGGAGACCCATGTTTAAGTCAATGGACTCTGTGGGAATATTCAAATAACAAGGACTGGTCTAAAGAGATACTTGCCTATGCATGGGGAACTACATTTTCTTAATTTCATTGAAGTGACGTTGGTGTCAGTGGCCAGGCCAACTGTTATCATCATTCCCTAATTACTCAAAGGCAGTTAAGGGTAAGCAGGTTGTTATAAACCTCGAGTCGCAAGCTTATAAAAAAGAAGAAATCAACCAATGTGCAGCCCAATAAAAAGTCGAGTACATGGCTATGTTTGTGCCAGCGACCTACTGCGAAAATTCTTTTCGATGTTTTTTAAAAGTGAAAATGATTAATCAAGAATCTGGATTCTTGAAACTGCATATGATGTGGAACAACAGTTATCTTCCTGCTAAAATCCATCACTTTCAGTCTGTACTGAGTCACAGATGTGTTTGATCAATAATTTGAAGTTTCATGTTTTCCCTTTCTCTTTCTCTCTCTTACAGTTAGTCTGATAGTATTTGCACTATCCGCTCTGGGCAAGTGTTGTGTTTCAAAATGCACCACTCGCTATCTCGTGGATATGGCAGCATTTGATCTATCATTGATTGGTTTTGATATAGTACGTCATCGGTTTTTGCATTATTTTTATCCACCGTGTTTCCTGGACAACGCTCCTGTTGGCCATGTTGTCAATGTTCTCAGATGTTTAACTATTGATTGTTCTGTCTGGTCCACTACTGATTTTCCTTTTGATATGTTTGTCGCTATTTGCTTTTATCAGATGAAAGCTAAGTATTGCACTGAGAAACCTGCAATGAGCGTTTCAGCAATAATCTGCATTCTGGATGTAGGTTTGCTCGCTGAGCTGGAAGGTCAATTTCCAGATGTTTCGTCACCCTACAAGTAAACAACTTCAGTGGGCCTCCAGGCGAAGCACTGCTGATGATTTCTGCTTTGGATTTTTATGTTTGCATTTCTTAAGTTTGATGATGATATTTCCTGTGGTGATGTCATTTCTTTTGGGGATGTAATTTCCTGTTCTCTTTCTCAGTGGGTGATAGATAGGGTCAAACTCGATGTCTTTGTGGGTAGTGTTCCATGTGGAATGCCCTGCGTCCAGAAATTCTCGTGAGTGTCTCTGCTTGGCTAGTCCTAGGATGACTGTGTTGTCCCAGTCGAAGTGGTGTCTTTCCTTATCTTGCATGTAAGGATACTAGTGAGAGAGGCTCATGTCGTTCTCTGGCAAGTTGATGTTGATATATCCTGTTGGCTAGTTTTCTGCCTGTTTGTCCAGTGTGGTGTTTGTTATAGTTTTTTGAATGGTATTTTGTAAATGACATTACTTTGCCTGTTTTCTGTGTTGAGTCTTTCAAGTTCATTAGCTGCTGTTTTTGTGTGGTGTTGGGTTTGTTGGCAACCGTGATGCCAAGTGGTCTGAGTCGTGTGACAGTCATTTCTGAGATGCCTTTGATGTAGGGGAGTGTGGCTAGGGTTTCAGGACGTGTTTTGTTTGTTTGATTGGATTAGTTCATTGAGATATCAGCAGACTGTATTCATTGGGTACCCATTCTATGGAATACTCAGTATAGCTGATTTTCCTCAGCTCTGCGTAGTTCCTTTGTGCTGCAGTGCTTGTTGGCTCGTTCAAATAACGTTTTGATGCAGCTTCGTTTGTGGATGTTGGATGATTGCTTCTGTAGTTCAATATCTGGTCCGTATGTGTTGTCTTTCTGTAGACGCTGGCATCATGGTATCCGAGTCGCTTGCATATCCCGAATGTATCTGATTCTACTCCGATTGTTGGCAGTGCATTCCAGGCACCAATCACCCTCTGTGTAAAGAACCTACCACTGACATTTCTCCTCAACCTTCCTCCAAAAACGTTAAAATTATGCCCCCATGTGACTGACATTTCACAATGTCTCTAGCTATCCACTCTATCGATGCCTCTCACCAACTTTTGCACCTCTGTCAGGTCACCTCTCATCCTTCTTCACTACAATAAGGAAGACCCTAGTTCACTCAAATTTTTCATCAGATATGCCCTCCAGGCCAGTCAGAATCCTGGTAAATCTCATTTGCATTCTTGCTGAATCTTCCACATCCTTCCTCTAATAAGGCAAACAGAACTGAATACAATATTCCTTGTGTGGTCTAACGAGGACTCTATAGAACTGCAGGACAACCTCGCGGCTCTTAAACTCAATCTTCCTGCTAATGAAACCCAACAAACCAAACGCCCTCTTAATAACCCTATCAACACGTGACAACTTTGAGGAATCGATGTACATGAACCTCAAGATCCCTCTGTTCGTCCACATTGCCAAGATACCCGCCTTTATCCCTGCACTCTGCATTCCAATCCGACTTTCCAAAGTGAATGACTCCACACATTTCCTGATTGAACTCCATCTGCCAGCTTGTCAGCTCAGTTCTGAATTCTGTCAATGCCCAACTGCAACCAACAACAGCCCTCCACACTATCCACAACTCCACCAACCTTTGTGTCTTGGGCGAACTTACCATTCAAACACCATTCCACTTGCTCGTCCAAGTCATTTATAAAAAAAGGACAAAGAGCAGAGGTTCCAGAACATATCCCTGCAGTACACCAATGGTCGCTGAGATCCAGACTGAAAGCATTCCAACTGCCACGACCCACTGCTTTCTATGTGCCAACGAATTCTGTATCCAGACATACAGACCTTCCTGTATCCCATGCTTCATTACTTTCTGAATGACCATATCATGTGGAATATTTTCAAATGCCCTGCTAAGTCGATATAATGTACAACACATCCATCGCTCTGCTTCTTCAATGTGTTTTGGCACATTTTCAAAAAGTTCAGTTAGGTTTGTGAGGCATGCCTTGCCCCTCACAAAACCAAGCTTTAATCAAACTTCGGTTTCCCAAGAAATCTCAATTCTAAACTCTGAGAATCTTCTACAGTACTTTGCACACCACAGACATAAGACTGACGAGTCAGTAATTACAAGGATTATGTCAGTTCCCTTTCTTAAACAAGAGAACAACATCCATTATCTTTCAATCATCTGGCGAGACAATGAGGATGCAAAGACTATCGCCAAAGGCGCAGCAATCTCCTTGTCACTCGCTTCCTGTAGAAACCAAGGGTATATCCCGTTAGAACGAGGGGACTGATCTATTCTTATGTTTTTCAAAAATTTCAGCACATTCTCCTTCCTAACACCAATTTGTTCAAGCATATCAGTCTGTTTCTAGCTGTCCACAAAAACGTAAATGTGCAGCTCAGTAGTAAATGCTGAAGAAAAAATATTCATTCAGGCGCAATTACCCTCCACTATCCCTCATCGGCCCTGCCCTCACTCTGGCCATTCTTCTGTTTCTCACGTAAGTGTGAAACGCTTTCGGGTTTTCCTCAGTCCTACAAAATAAGGCCTTTTGATGACCCCTCCTAGTTCTCCTAAGTGCATTACCTTGTAACCATCTAATACCCTGCCTGATCCTTGTCTCTTCAACCTAAAGTAAGCTTCCTTCTTCCTCTTGACTTGATATTACGCATTCATTGTCATCCATACTTATTTCAACCCACCATACTTTCCTTGCCTCAATGAGACAGATCGGCCCAGCATTATCAATAGGTGTTTCCTGAACAACCTCCACATTTCTTTTGTGCATTTCCCTGAGAACATCTGTTCCCAATCTCAGCTTCCCAGCTCTTGACAAATGGCATTGTAATTACCCCTCCGCCAAGGAACTATTTTCCAATACCATGTGCTCTTTTCCCTCTCAATGAGTATAGTACCGCTATGGAGTTGATATCACTATCATCGACATGCTCTCCCACGAAGAGATCTGTCACCTGGCATGTTTCGTTGCCAAACAGCAAATTAAATGTGGCCACGCCTGTAGTCGGCCTATCTACCTAATGCATCAAAAACTATTCCTGAACACTTCTTACAAAAACTGCTCCATCCAAAAGAGTTGAATTAAGCAGCGTTCAATCATTGTTTGGGACGTGAAAATCATCCATGGTAACTACCCTCCTACATATTTTCAAGATCTGCCTCCCAATCTGCTCAACCGTGTCTTTGTTGCTTGGGGGGGGGGGGGGGGGCTGTAGAAAACTCACAACAAAGTGACTGATAATTTCCTGTTTCTGACTTTCACCGATACTGACTCTGTAGCCAAACTCACCTGCACGACTTTTCTTTCTGCAGCTGAGATAACATCTCTAATCGGTAACGCGATGACGTCACCTCCTTTACGTTCCCCACCTATTCTGTTTGAAACATCTGAACCCTGGAACATCCAACAACCATTCCTGCCCCTATAATATCCATGTATCTGTAACTGCCACAACATTAAAATAGACAGCATAACTGCTCCTTACGTTAAAATAGATACCTCAACCCATCACACTGAATGCCCCTTTGCCGTATCAAATGCAATTTCCTCCACACAGACTTGCTGCACGTTGTATCTGGCTGTGCACTACACAATCCATCACCTGATCCGTAGCTCAGGATCCCACCCTGTTATAAGATGAATGACAAACATAACAGACCCCAGAACCAATCCTCATGGAGCACCTTTCTGTTCCTGTGTTTTAGTCCAAAAATGAAACCATCGCCATTCCTCCCATCCCCTGCTGTTCAGGCAAGTTTGCATCCAATTGGCAACTTCATACTGAATCACGTGCGACCTGAATTTGCTACTCAATCTATCATGCGAAAGCATGGTGATGGCTTCAGTAAAATTCAAGCAAACAACGTCTATCGCTCTTCTTTTGCTCTTACTACATTTTTAGAATCATTTTGGATTATCTTTAATCTGATTTGGCACGGCTATGTTATATCCTCCCTTTGCCTTCCTGATATCCTTTTTAAGAATGCCCTTACAGTCTTTATACTCTTCCCGAGATTCAGTTTGTTACAGTTGTTGATACCTAAGAAATGATTATTTTTCATTCTTCACTGGAACTTCACTGACTTTCTTCATTTTTTTGTTCTGTAATCTTATCAGCCTTGCCTTTCAGTCTACCAGGAACAGTATGATTCTGTGCCCTCGTCATCGCACATGCCTATCAATTGTAGGTCGTATATTTTCCTGTGAACTGTCTACTCCAAGGAACGTTTGAACATTCTTGCTTTATGACTTCACGACTTGTGTTACTCCCGTGAAGAACTTTGACTTTTATGGAAGTCATCCGCTACCAATGTTTTAAAAAAATGCTAATGCTATTATGATTATGGGTTCCACAGCTTCCTGACTATACATTCAGTCACTTTCCCTACCTTAGTTCCCAAGAGAAGTTCAAGTCCTGATCTTCCTTTCGTTACAACACTCCATATTGATGAAGAAAAGTTTCTTGAAATTTAACATATTTGTCACCAAACCTTTAACACAACGGAAGTCCGACTCAATGTTTGGAAAATAACAATCCCCAACTTATACAACCTTATTGTTCTTCCACATATTTGAGGTCTCTAGACATTTTTTTATCAATTGCCCTCTGACTATTGCGGGCTCTTTAGACAATCCCGTAAAGGTGATTATCCCTTACTTATTTCTGATTTCAATCTCTGTATTTAAATTAAATAGACCCACAGAAATACCTTCCCTGATTACAGCAGTGATGTTTTCATTAATCAAAAATACTACTGCCTCTCTTCTCTTGCTTGTCTTTCATTTCTTCTTATAACAACCATCCCTCAGCCAGTTTTCTGTACAAGTTGAAGTATCCCAGTTCCATCGTCCCAGACAGAGGGTGAGTACATAAGCCATATCCATAAGACTTCTTGGACTGAAATAGATGTAGTTTAATTCTTGACTTCGTTCTTTGACTCTGTCTTATCTATCTTTTCAACTTAACTTGCTCTTTTCTGCCATCCTCAACTTTCTGTATTTAGGTTTACTTAGGAAGCTCCCGCCCCTCTATCTCGAAGACTTCAGTGTCTCAAAATAGGATTAGCCAATCTCCCCGGCACGATATTCGTCCCTTTCCCGTTCAGTTGAAACCCTTCTTATTTGCATAGGTCTTTTCTTTTGCTGAAGAGTTCACAAAGATTCAATAAATTGTTTCCATGCACATTTCCCAACGTCTTCAAACATTGATTTTTCTGACATATCATTTTATTACTTCTCTCATTAATACTTGAAATTGGAAGTAAACCAGATATTACTACTTGTGATGTTCTATGTACTAAACTTCCACGTATACCGTTACACTCAGAATGCAAAGCCTTAACATTTTCCCTGACTACTTTATTCTCACGAATGTGTGCATCAACTTCTACCTCCTCACTCTCCTCATTGACAACATGCTTCAAACGTTTTGAGATGTCCTTCACCAGAGAAACGACATCTTATCTGACATTCACGCTCATTGTCACAGAATCCGTCTGTGCCTCTAACAGCAGAGTTCGGAGTAACAGTTATTTTAAATATTTACAGAATCTGCCTGTGCCCCTTACAGGAGAGTCCGCAGTAACAGTTATTACTTTACATCTTGACAAACACGGTTAAGATGAGATCATTGTTGGTGCCCAAGATCTGACTACTACAGACATTCCACTGACAGACGATCTGTTTCAACAGTATCCAAAATTGAATAGCTGTCTGAGGGATGAATAGCCACAAGAGATTTGTATGTTCTTACATTTCTAGCAGCCAGTAATCTATCTGACTGATTCTGCTGTGTAATCACTTCTCTAATTCTACTGAATATTAAACTCCACGTCTCCTGTATAAGCCCAAAATGAAGATGTTTTAATAAATCCTTAAATATGACATTTCCTTACCTTTAGATTCAATGTGAAGCATGCAAAAAATAAGAAATAGAAATCAAAATATTAAAACGCCAACACTCAACTGAGCAAACAGCAAAAGCCAACTCCTTCTCAAATAATCCATCAATCAGATTTTCATCTTGTTTAGTAAAATGATCTCTCACCGGAGCTGTCCGTGCATAGGCCTCTCCACAAGCTCCCCGCATAAACCAGGTCGTTGTTTCCTTGCTGTTTCTTTACATCCTTGAACAGTAGTACCACAACAGAACCCCCCCCCCCCCCCCCACCGTGTTCTGGCACCTGAACCGTCGCTGTTGAAAATACAGTTACCTGAGCAAGGGACGCAGCAATTTCTTCACAAGCTAACATTGTTCAAGATCAGCGAAAGATTTTCGAGCTGTATGATGTGAAATCAGCAAATAGCAAGTCCTGCCATTCGCTCAGATCCGACATCATGGAGGCCATAGACAGTAGTACGTGGGAGAGATGGAGAAAACACTAGAACTGGATAATCCTTGGAAAAGAACAAAACTCCCACAATTCATGACCCAATGAGTTGAATTTGTCTCCATGCGCTTTGCCGAGCCATAATGCGCCTGTAGTGTACGAGAGCATGACTACGCCTGGCAGCATTCTAAATCCATGAGGAAAGGCATCAAAACCGCTGTCCTCAAGGTAAAGTTGGAAGAAACGGTTGAATTACCACACTATGTCCCGATCACTGAACCAGAGGAGAGCAGGTTGACTCCAATATGTCTTAATTACCGAAATACTAGATTACTTACAGTGTGGAAACAGGCCGTTCGGAGCAACAATTCCATACCGACCCGCCGAAGCACAACCCACAAAGATCCAATCCCTTACATGTGCATACTCCAAACACAGAGTCGCAAATTGAACCCAGTTCTCTGGCGCTGTGAGGCAGCAGTGCTAACCACTGTGCCACCCACACATCGGGTACGGTGTGCAATTTCGGTCTCCAAATTTGTGGAAGGGCATTCTGGCTATTGAGGGAGTGCATCATAGGTTCACCAAGGTCAATTCCTGGTACTATCATATGTTGAAAAGATTGGAACGACTGTGCTTGTACACACTCAAGTTTAGCAGGATAAGAGGGGCTCTGATTGAGACGTATAGGTTTATTAAAGGATTGGATGCTCTGGAGGCAGGAAGCATGATTTGGCTGATGAGTGAGTCTACAACTCAAAGACACAGTTAACAAAATAAAGAGTATGCGCTTTCGAACAGATTTGGGGAGAAACTTCTTCACCTAGAGAACGATGGATGTATGGAATGTTCTGCCGCAAAAGACAGTGGAGGCCAAATCTCTGGGTACTTTCAAGAAAGAGATGAATATAGCTCTTCAAGAAATTGGAATCAAGGGTAATAGGGATAAAGCAGGAACAGGATACTGATTGGGGATGTTCAGCCATTATCAGAACGAAAGGTGGTGTTGGCTTGAAGGGCCTACTCCTGCACCTATTGTCTATTGTCTATTGCCTATTATGGATCTGTCAGAAATCATGGTACGAACAGGGACAGGTGCAAATTATCCCAGAGTGAAGAACATCTGTTGCTGTGCAGTGGCATGTGGAGGCCAGCAGACGGTGGTATTATATAACTTTAAACACAAGAGGGGCCGAGTCAGACAAAGACAGTGTCAGAGACACTGATTTATCACTTTCAAAATTATTCATTCACGCAAAACTCCTCCCAGGAAAAACTGACCCATTGCAGGCATATTGACAGACAAGAGACAGGCACACACGTGAATACACAGGCACTCAGAAGCACAAATATACAGACATTCATATGCCCAAATTCAGACAAACACAATGCCATATACACTTACACAGACTAACAGTAACACATACATGTGCTTAAACAGGCAGACATACACACTCACTGTCAAATATAATATACATAACAAAACTCATATTCAGAAACATACATACATGTACACACAGACTCACTCACACAGGCATAATGCGCAAATGCACACAGTTACACAGACACTCGTGCACAAACACACACACACAAAGGAACAGAATCTACACTAATACAAAAGAATAAATGACGTCTGCAGATGCCAGAGATCAGAACCGAGAGTATGGTGCTTGGAAACCACTGCCCGTTCAGCAGCATCCAAGGAGCAGGAGAATTGACCTTTCGGGCAGAAGCCCTTCAGTGGAATTGAGGCTTTGGGCTGCAGGCTGAGAAATAAATGAGTGGTGTATTGGGCTGGAGGGGAGGGGGGTTTGGGGGGCGGTGTGGTAAGGTAGTTGGGAATGTGATTAGTAGATGAGCGTGAGGTGAAGGTGGTAGGCTAGAGAGGAAGGTGGAGTGGATAGTTGAGAAGATGGATAGACAGCTCAAGAGGGTGTTCGCTGAGCATGTGACAGGTAGATGGAGGTGGGGGAGAAGGTAATAAGTCGGAGAGGAGGGTGGAGTGGATGCAGCGAAGGTAGATGGACAAATCAGGAGGGTGGTAGCTTGGAATTGGATAAATCGGTGGAGGTCGATGAGAAGCTGATATGCTCAAAATGTGTTGCTGGTTAAAGCACAGCAGGTTAGGCAGCATCCAAGGAATAGGAAATTCGACGTTTCGGGCATAAGCCCTTCATCAGGAATGAGGAGAGTGTGTCAAGCAGGCTAAGATAAAAGGCAGGGAGGAGGGACTTGGGGGAGGGGCGATGGAGATATGATAGGTGGAAAGAGGTCAAGGTGAGGGTGATAGGCCGGAGTGGGGTGGGGGCGGAGAGGTCAGGAAGAAGATTGCAGGTTAGGAGGGCGGTGCTGAGTTGAGGGAACCGACTGAGACAAGGTGGGGGAGGGGAAATGAGGAAACTGGAAAAATCTGAGTTCATTCCTTGTGGTTGGAGGGTTCCCAGGCGGAAGATGAGGCGCTCTTCCTCCAACCGTCGTGTTGTTATGTTCTGCCGATGGAGGAGGCCAAGGACCTGCATGTCCTCGGCAGAGTGGGAGGGAGAGTTAAACTCCATCCCATGTTCCCAATTCCTTCGTCTTCGCCGCATCTGCTCCCAGGAGGACCAGTTCCAACACCGCACAGCCCAGATGGCCTCCTTCTTCAAGGACCGCAGATTCCCCCCAGACGTGATCGACGATGCCCTCCACCGCATCTCCTCCACTTCCCGCTCCTCCGCCCTTGAACCCCGCTCCTCCAACCGCCACCAAGACAGAACCCCACTGGTTCTCACCTACCACCCCACCAACCTCCGTATACAACATATCATCCGCCGTCATTTCCACCACCTCCAAACGGACCCCACCACCAGGGATATATTTCCCTCCCCTCCCCTATCAGCGTTCCGCAAAGACCACTCCCTTCGTGACTCCCTCGTCAGGTCCACACCCCCCACCAACCCAACCTCCACTCCCGGCACCTTCCCCTGCAACCGCAGGAAATGTAAAACCTGCGCCAACACCTCCTCCCTCACTTCCCTCCAAAGCCCCAAGGGATCCTTCCATATCCGCCACAAGTTCACCTGCCCCTCCACACACATCATCTATTGCATCTGCTGCACCCGATGTGGCCTCCTCTATATTGGAGAGACGGGCCGCTTACTTGCGGAACGCTTCAGAGAACACCTCAGGGACGCCCGGACCAACCAACCCAACCACCCCGTGGCTCAACACTTTAACTCTCCCTCCCACTCCACCGAGGACATGCAGGTCCTTGGACTCCTCCATCGGCAGAACATAACAACACGACGGTTGGAGGAAGAGCGCCTCATCTTCCGCCTGGGAACCCTCCAACCACAAGGAATGAACTCAGATTTCTCCAGTTTCCTCATTTCCCCTCCCCCACCTTGTCTCAGTCGGTTCCCTTCAGTTCTTGCAATATCTTCAGTTCTTTTTTGTTGTTGTAAACAAAGCAAGCGTTTACCTACAACTAACGGAAACGACAGGGACAGATCGTTTAATTACTGTCCAAGGCACAGATAGAAAAAGGTTCAGAGACATTGATTCATCAGTTTTTAATTAATTCATTAATTTATTCAAACTTCCCTCCAGGGCAAACTGCATCTCATTGCAAGCAGAGGTAGGCACACATACAGACATCATAAACATGACCAATAACATTGTATCACTTTAAGCATAAGAAAAATAGGCAGAGATACAGATGGAGGGGCATTTAAGCACAACTTCAATGGTAACAGTCCCTAAAACAACGGAAGGTCCAATACACAGACATATAGATACACAAACATGGAGACACACTCTAATATACACACTGAGACACACTAATACACAAACAAACACACAGAGATAGTTAGACAGATATAAATGGGTAAACACACAAACAAAAATCTGCGACAGAGGCGGAAACGCACGTAACTATGCAAATTCACATTCAGGGAGACATTCAGAAATACACAAACATGTAGATCTGTGTGCAGTAATTGACACTGCCCTGAGTTTAATCATGTGTGACACAATCTGTGTCTCATCAGCCCATTCCCAGTTTTTACAGATGCAATGTTGATGAGAAAATGATGCATTCGCGTGGTGTTTCTCAAACTATTGTCTGGGAAGGGGTGAATAATTTGAAAAATTCATCATCATTTATACAATTAACAGCCTCGTGCAACAGATCCATTTGATTACTGTATGCACATCTGTGAGATGGATTGATGAAAATGAGTTTAGTTGTGTTCTTCTTATTTTTGTACAATGAATTTGCAGTGCAACTTGCTCAGTACCACAGTCACAAACATCCCTTGTCTCCACCACCGACACTCAGTCGCAGCAGAGTGTACCATAGAAAAAATGCACTATTGAAATTCAACAAGGTTTCACACACAGCACCTTCCACATCCATGGCACTATGTTGTGGAAAGCTGAGAATTGCAGAACAAGGGAACACCACCAGTTGACAACTCGGTATCAAATCACACACCGCTCAATCTTGGAAAAACATATCAGTTCAACAAGTGGTTGGAAGTCCTGGAACTCCCACGTTTTCATCATTGTGGGTTTACCTGCACCAAATGAATGAGACAGTTCAAGACGAGATCTCATCATCACTTTCACCAGAGTAAATATATCTGATCAAAACGTGGTTAGCTCATCCAGTGATGACCCAAAAACATTAATGAATCACAAAATGAAGCTCAGTGTTTGGTACACGCGTGCTCAAATACCTCGCTTTTGAATAAACTGGGTCTATATTCTAGAAAATTGAAAGTCGATTTAATTGGATTGTATCAGATTCTGAAGTGGTTTCAGTGGGTAGATGCTGAGAAATTAATCATGTGTGCCTGGGAATCTGAAACACATGAAACACTCAGCAGGTCAGGCAGCACCTGTGAAGAGAAATCAACGTTAATGTTACAGCATCCACAATTCTTTCGGTTTTTTGTTGACACACTGTCAGTGTAAGGGGACTGAGATGAGTCGAAAGTTCTTCAGTCTAAGTCCTCTGAATTTTTAATATTCTCTCTCCCTGAGGATTGCGGATACTCCCTTATTGACTACATTTCAGATTTGAATCGAGAGATTGCCGGTTCCTCAGGAAGTCACGGGATATGGGGAGATGAAAGGAAACCGGATTTGAAATCTAAAATCAGCAGCAATTGGATTGACTAGCAGACCAGACTGAACAGTTGTGTTGTGGTGGTGGAGCGGGGTGGGAGGGGTGGGGGTGGAGGGTGGGGTGGTTAGGATACATGAATCAAATCTATATAAGGATAAAATAAATGCGAGCCTCAAAACAATCAGGCGTCCTGAGTTTGTAAACACACTGGTAAATCTGTTCCGAATCTTTTCAATTTTCATAACCATCCTTGTTATAACAGTGAGAGAAAAATTATGTATCTTATGTTCGAATGTCAAGGATATTCTGGCGTATAGTGTGTTTTGATTCAAGCTGAGCAGTTTGACCAATCGAGGTGCAATGCCTTAAACGTGCCTTTTAAAAATAAGAAAAAGGCATTCTTATTAACACGGGGGTTTTGATCTGATTCATAACAATCTCAATTTCGTCAATACATGTCCCTACAGTCCTGAGCAACTATGTTTACATATTACAGGAGGATTCACATTAATTGTTATTGTTTTGGACAGGTTTAATTTGGGAATGATATTACACCGACTATCCCAAGTGTCAGCTCAGCCAAGGATAAAGGCCAGGAATTTGGCAATACTGAGACCAACACATTTCCCGGGAGACGGAGTGGTCACTAACAGAGCGTGAGCAGGACAGTCAGGAACAGAACAACAGATAAATTCCGGTCTTCTCACTGACCCTTCACCCCTCAATGAATCGAGCGCCAGGAATGACTGCCATGAGTCTGAAGGAGAGCATGTAAGCAAATACATTATGGGTCCACATCATCAATATCGTTCAGCTCTCACCCTGTCTCAGCTCATCTGCTCCTCTGCCGTCTGCAATATTTTAATTTGTGAAGCGTTATGCACCATGCTTTTAGCTGAGCTGGCTAAACTTCTGTACTCTCTCTCCAAACGGTTCCAGTTCTCCAGATCCCTCCTCGGTTTAATATACTCCTTGACATCTGCCTCAATGAATGTGTCAGACCATCATCTGACCCAACTCTTACTGCACGGGGTAAACTCTACTGTTTAATTTTCAACCAACAACACAGAAACGATTTGTCCCGTGCACGATTTGTAACTTCTTTCTCTAACCTATCTTTTACATTCCATTCTGCAATACTAGTCTGATAAAACTCCCTATAAGCTTATGAAACAACTCTTCCTATCTCAAAACCAGGCAGCTGTAGTTTCTTGTCTTCGGAAATTCCTGTGTCTTCTTTGTTTGTGCCTTGTTAGGAGTTTCTGTGTCACAACTTACTTTTCGAAAATGTTCTTTTAAGACAGATATCTTTTTCAAGCAGTCTGTTAAATGTTTGAACCTGACCGATCTCATCTTAACTGTTCAATTTTCTCCAGTATTACAACCCCAAAGCATCGGATTGTGTCATTGACTTTTAAGATTGTCAATATACTCAATTCAAACTGGATTGGTTCTGATATATTTTGGGCATATAATTTGAAATAATTGGACACATTCGAATTTGTTTTTGTCTCCAGGCAATGAGCTAATTGATTTGTTCGACCACGTTTTGCGTTGTTGCCATATTGAGAACACTTGGTGCTGTGTCGCATCGTCCTGCTGCTTTTAACTTTCTTAAAGTACACCCATATCTTCATAACACCTCTCACCTTATGAAAGAATGAGCCATGTGAATAAAAGTATGGCTTTTATTCTCTACTTTTAAAATGCATTTCTCTAATATGCAGATTGCCTTAATGTGTGTTCACCTTAACTTCTTCCCATATACTGAAATGTATATTTCATACAAAACATTAAATAAAGACAAATTTCATCTGAACTCTATCAGTTAGATTCGCGATAACGCATCTGCGATTAAATGCTTTTACCCACAACATGCATGATTTTAAAACTAATAATGTGTAAGATAAGACAGCAACGAGATATTCTCATATTCTTATCTTTAATACATTCTATAAAAGTGAGCAGATTATAGTCAGTATAAAGTACCATCTCCGACACATTATTTCTGACATATGCATTAAAATTTTGTAAGGCCCGTAACAAACTCGGTAGTTCCTTTTCGATTGAGGAGTTTTTTTTTCCTCTGGTGGATATTGATCTTCTTCAAAAAATAACCAACTGGCAGTTAAATTCCATTCTCATATTCCTGTATGTGTACAGCTCCACATCCAATGCCATTAGCATCGTTGGCGACTTTAAATGGTTTTGAAAAGTTTGGTGTAGCTAAAACTGGTTTTCTGGTTAATATCAATGTTAAATGATCGAATGCCTACTGGTGTGGGTCTGTCCGCCGAAATTTCTGTTATTCGTCAGCACGTCAGTAAACGGTGCCACTATACTGCTGATGTTTGAAACAAATATCCGTTAGAATCCGCTGAATCAGAAGAATTGAAGGACTTATATCTTCATTCCACGATAACCTTCTTCTTTGGTGGGGTCAACCTTCCATAATTGACGTTATGTCCCAAAAGCAGCACCTCTGCTTTCGCGAATTCAGTTTTATTTAATTTATTACCAATTTCACTTCTTACAATCTTTCAAAAAGTTCTGCCAACTCTGACATGTGATCTTGCCAGGACTTAATAAAGATGACTACAAAGTCCAAACAGATTGCACAGATTGCTAACCCAGCCACAACTCTGTTCACGAGTCTTTGGAAATGTGGTGCATGTGTTGTTTGTTCTAAATGGCCTCACTTCAACTGATATAGCACGTTTGGGTTACAAACGCAGAAATGTTTTTCGCCGACTCTAATAAAGATATCTGCCCGGAACATCACATTAAAACCAGCTTCGTGATGCAACTGGCTTGTCCAAATTTCTGGATACAATCCTCCACTCGAGGAATTGTATATGAGTCTGACTTTCTAACAGTGTTGACTTTCTAAATATCCACGCAGAATCGCTGAGTCTCGTAGTTTAGGGAAATAAGGTTACCAGTGAACTCCAGTCGCTATGACTTGATTCGATGATATCCTCGTCGAGCATGAGCTCAACCCCCATTTGGTCCTGAATTGGTTTGAAAGGATTAAGCTGATAGGGGTGTTGTTTTGTCGGAGCATTATTCCCTACTCATATCCTGCAGAACAAATAATTCAACTGTGTTCTATGCTCCTGAGGCAAATAGCATACTAACTTATTCCACTCATGGACTTATTATTTTGTAAAGCTATTTCGAGGCATATCAAAATCCATATCAACTGGATTTGATTCTTTCACTGTGCAGGGATGTGACTAACACCTGTGTCTCGAGTTCAATATCTCTATTATAAACGATTTCAACATGTTCAGATGACATATCTGATTCCTTTTGTTTTACTGCCAACTGACATTTTTACTACATAGTTCACGCGACTCAACTTTGTTTCTCAATTTGATAGGGACCACTAAACCTGGCTTTGAACCAAACTGCTCTCATTGGTTACAGTACTAACACGTCAGTTCCCGAGGGAAAACGTCCGAGTCTCAGAGCTTTTATCTGCCACCTGTTTCAATCTGTACTGTACACTCTTTGGATGCTGTTGCGCTAACTCGTCTACTCGATTTAATGTCTCCCTCTACTCCAATGCATGATCTAAGTTGGGATCTCCGAGTTTGGTCCTGCAAATGTTTTTATAAATGATTTTAACAGCCTCAGTGTCATGCCAAAATATTAACTCGAAGGGACGGAACTGAGTAGATTAATTTGGTTTATCCAGAATGGCAAACAATACGAAAGGGATACATTTATCTCAATCATTCGGGTAATCCTGACAGTATGATCTCAACATGCTTTTCAAAGTCTGATGCCACCTTTGTAAAGCTCCCTGGGATTCATGATGATTCTGGAAGAAAGTGACTAACTTCTCTAAATGAAGTTTACCTCAATACTCCGTCATGAAATAGCCTCTGGAATTCTGGAAGACACATCCATTGTGGTAAACAAGTATAGTTTCCCAGTTGTAACTCTCCAGAGAGGACGCCATTAATCAATCACCAAGGAACTGAAAAATTATCTAAATTCGGGAATTGGCAATAAAGGTACTGGTTTTATTACCGCCTGTGTGTCACCTACCATTAGGCACGAATGACACGGACAATATTTAACCACATCCCTGTGCATTTCAGCACAATAAAAAAGTGTTTTTTCACCTTCGCCGGAGTCTTCCGTACCCCAAGATGAACGTACTTCGTGTGCTACCCGTGACTGGCAAGACAAACTGGTGCACTTCCGTCCATTTCTCTTTTACACTTACCTTCCGTGGAATTGTCATCTCAGGATTCTATCTTTCAGATATTAAACCTCGGGAATCCTCTCGTCCCCCTTTCCGGTATATGCAATCGCAAATATAATATTTTTGCCTTCTTGTCTTGTTGTTGCAAGTCCCTTAGCCTTTCAGAACGAAACACTTCTGTCTGATCCTCTGCCTGTTCAAGATTTTCCTGCACCATGACGTAAAACGGGATATCCACTAATTGAACCTCAACTCCTTTATCTTTCTCTTTACTTTTTGTTTCGTGCTGTGGGTCATTATCCGGCTAATAGACAGTCTGGAAAATACAGGCTATTGTTTTTTTTAACACCTCAGTTTCTTTGTCTTCCTTGGGCTTCTCCACTAGAAGGGGTATGTCTCCGACCCTGGATCATGCCAAATCATTCCAAAGAACAAACTCAATTCCTGGAACTGACACCTGCCAATCACTTTCACTGTAATTCTCCCAATCTTGAGTTTGCTCTCCCATGTGATGTTACACAACGGAACGCTAAATTTCTGTCGATCTATGCCACACATTGCCACATTCTTGGATAACAGATCAGAAATAGTGCACCTTCGTCCATCCCTTGCTATCAGCGAGTGGTTAGATTCTGTGTCTCTCAACGTACTTCTTATCCTTCCCCGCCTTTTATTTCTGAGTAAACTTCACCTACAGTGGCGAGTTCATTGTAGAGAAGGTACTGACTCCAAAGCCAGACCATACCAAGGTTTTGCACTCTCCTGCAGCACCTCACCTCATCTTGGGATCTTCTTTTCTACCTTCACTAATGCCACTGACTTAGCGTCTTTTACCACATCCCTTTCTTCCCTCTCTCTTTTCACACCTATGAACCTTCCCTATCTCCCTTTCCTCTCATTCTGTTTATCTTCAAACTCCATTTTCTGCTGTTGTAATTGAAGTTTTTCTGCCACAAATGCACTTGTATGTTTCTCTGACGCACATGTAAGTGTTTGAGTACCTCTTTCCAATTGAAGAGTTACTTTTCTCCTTACTTAAACCCAAATCTAACGTTTTTGCTCATTCTAAAATGTGGTCGTTTTCCTTCCTTTTCAAATTTCTACGCAAATTTGAGAATCACCTTCAAATCCCATTTCTCTCACTTTTAATTTAACCAAAGAGATCTGTTTTTCGAGCTGTTTTTCAACCAACCATATCGGGTTGGTTGGCAGTTCTCCCTTAACATTTCAGGTTTCCCGATCTTATATCAAATCCAATAGATTATGTATTTGGCCTTGAAGATTGCCAATGTACGAAGTTTAAACTTAATTGGAGTTTGGTATATCTGAGACATAATTTAAACTGATAGGATGAATTTGAATTTATTTTGTGGTCACGAGGCAACCCAGCTAATCCAGCTGTTTTGAACAAATGCTGCATTATTCAGAATACGTGGTGATGTGTCAGGTCGTTCTGCTAACTTTAAACTCTCTGAAAGGCGTAGTACATCCAATCTTCATAACACAAGATTGTAGCTCAGAAAAGTGTTTCAGTTGTGTTTTTTTTTAGATTACTTACAGTGTGGAAACAGGCCCTTCGGCCCAACAAGTCCACACCGACCCGCCGAAGCGCAACCCACCCATACCCCTACATATACCCCTTACCTAACACTATGGGCAATTTAGCATGGCCAATTCACCTGACCCGCACATCTTTGGACTATGGGAGGAAACCGGAGCACCCGGAGGAAACCCACGCAGACACGGGGAGAACGTGCAAACTCCACACAGTCAGTCGCCTGAGGCGGGAATTGAACCCAGGTCCCTGGTGCTGTGAGGCAGCAGTGCTAACCACTGTGCCACCGTTTCTGGGGCTACTCCTGACATGCCTTCCGGCATTGTCCTCATTGCATGCTTCCTCATGCTTCAGTGTGTGCCTTTATGATCGCATTGTGGGAAGCAATCTGCGTTAAGTCTGCAATAGTGTGCGTTCGAAAACCAGTCCCACCAGTGTCAGTGTCTTTTTTCTCTTAATATGTGCAGTAGAAACACAGTAATGGATCAGTTAATGTCGCAAGTTCGCAGGTGGCAGCGAATGAAGTACTGAGGTTTTTGTGATATTTTTACAATGATTAGAGGTTGCCTTGATACAAGAGATAAGGATGTAGAATCTCTTTGTATAGAGATGAGGAACAATGAGGAAAGAAATCACCAGCGGGTGAAGTTTACAAGTCCACTCATCGTCACCGCAATGTGTATAATTCATACAAGCAAAAAAAGTATTGCATGTGAGAGGTAAAGATTGCCAATAATCATCAGTGTCGTAATTTTACCTCTCCCACTCCCAGCTCCATTGTAAAGAAATTTTAGTGAACCGAAATCAATAAACCAAGTATTTCCGATGGAATCACGACACATATCTTAGTTTTTGACTAATTTACAAGCTCATCAGTTTCATTCTTTTCATCGAAACGATATCTTTCATGTTGCACATTAGGAAACGGGGGCATCCTTTTTGACAGAAAAAAAATCTCGAACATTTTTATAAGTCATGCCTAAAAGCAGAGAGATTCCTCTGCACAGTACGTTTTAGGAGTTTCTCTCGATATTAACAATAGTCTGCTTTTTGACTCTTCCGACAAAAATGCATGACCTCACAATCCCGACATGAAACTGTGTTTGCCAAGCATTCCCCTATTCAATCAATCAACCTCTATTGCAGATTCCCCCCGTCCACCTCACAACATGCCCTCTCATCTATTGTGAATAATCCGCAAATTTGGACACATTACAATCTGTCACTTATTCCAAGTCTTTAAGCAGAGATAAATGTTTAGATTACGATGATCATTCTGCAGTTCACTAATTATATCTTTTCCACTTGAAAACTACCCATTAACACCAAGTCAATGCATTCTGCTACATAAACAATGAGCAATCCATGCTCATTTATTGTCTATCACCGTGAACTGTTATCTTGTGCAATGGTCTTTTAGATGGTGTCTTGATTATGGGTTGCTAGACATTTAAATACGCTTCATCGACTAGCTTCCTTCATCCAGTCTGCTTGTCATGTCAGCAAAGAACGCCAGAAAATTGCCAAGTGTGATTTCCCTTTAAACAAATGATGTTGACTCCGTTTGAAAGCAATCATTTTTCTAAATTTTCTGCTTGTCTTCCTTTACAAGGCTTTATCATATTTTCCAAATGACAGAAATGACATTGATACAGAGGAAGGCGTTTGACCCATCAGTCAGATACATTTTTTAAAGAAATCCAGGCTCATTTGATTGATAATCAACACGACGTTTAAGCCTTATCTCCTGTGACCTTTATTCCCTAAATGAGAAAATTTCTTTCTATCTCAGCCTTGAATATACCTAGCCTTGACAGCTCTCTGCTGCAAAGAATTCCACAGATTTGTAACCCTCTGACAGAAAGGGTATCCTCCTCATCCGTTTCTTCAATGGCTAACCACGTTCTCTGGGAATAGACACTCTGGCACCACCAGACGAATTCTTGCTCAAACTTAAGAAAACGCACTTCAACAATCCGGTTCAGGTCACTTGATAGTTTTTATGGAATGCGCGTTCTGAATCAGAAATGTACTATAGTGAAAACGGTGGTTCTGTTTCACTTTCCACTGATACAGTTAGGCGTGTCGATGTTTCGTAGTATTTTCACAGAATCATACAGATGTACAGCATGGAAAAAGACCCTTCGGTCCAACCCGTCCATGCCGAAGTGATATCCCAACTCAATCTAGTCCTCCCTGACCGCACGCAGCCCACATCCCTCCAAGCACTTCCTTTTCATATACCCATCCAAATGCCCCTTAAATGTTGCAATTGTGCCAGCCTCCATCACATCCTCTGGCAGCTCATTCCATACACGTACCATGCTCTCCGTGAAAATTTTGCCCCTGAGGTCTCTTTTATATCTTTCCCCTCTCACTCTAAACCTATGCCCTCTAGTTCTGGACTCCCCGACCCCAGAGAAAAAGACTTTGTCTATTTATCCAATCCATGCCTCTCATCATTTTGTAACCCTCGATAAGGTCATCCCCCAGCCTCTGACACTCCAGCGAAAACAGGGCCAGCCTGTTCAGCATCCCCCTGTAGCTCAGATGCTCCAACTCTGGCAACATCCGTGTAAATCTTTTCTGAACCGTTTGAGGTTTCACAACACCTTTCCGATAGGAAGGAGACCAGAACTGCACGCAATACTCAAACAGTGGCCGAAGCAATATCCTATACAGCCGCAAGATGACGTCCCAACTCATTTACTCAATGTGCTGATCAATAGAGGAAAGCATACCAAACGCCTCTTTCACTATCCTACCTACCTGAGACTCCACTTTCAAGGAGCTACAAACCTGCACTCCACGGTCTCTTTGATCAGCAACACTCCCTAGGACCTTACCATTAAGTGTATAAGTCTTGCTAAGATTTCCTTTCCCAAAATGCAGCACCTCACGTTTATCTGAATTAAACTCCATTTGCCACTCCTCAGCCCATTGGCCCATCTGGTCAAGATCCTGTTGTAATCTGAGGTAACTCTCTTCGCTATCCACTACTCCTCCAATTTTGGTGTCATCTGCAAACTTACTAACTGTTCCTCTTATGCTCGCATCCAAATCAGTTATGTAAATGACAAAAAGTAGAGGGCCCAGCACCAATCCTTGTAGCACTCCACTGGTCACAGGCATCCAGTCTGAATAAAAACCCTCCACCATCACCCGCTGTCTTCTACCTTTGAGCCAGGTCTGTATCCAAATGGCTAGTTCTCCCTGCATTCCATGAGATCTTCTTTGCGAATCAGTCTCCCATGGGGAACCTTGTTGAACGCCTTACTGAAGTTTATATAGATCACATCTGCTGTTCTGCCTTCATCAATCTTCTTTGTTACTGCTTCAGAAAACTCAAACAAGTTTGTGAGACATGATGTTCCACGCACAAAGCCATGTTGACTATTCCAAATCAGTCTTTGCCTTTCCAAATTCATATTCATCCTGTCCCTCAGGATTCCCTCCAGCAACTTGCTCACCACTGAGGTAAGGCTCACCAGTGTATTGTTCCCTGACTTGTCTTTTCCGCCCTTCTGAAGCAGTGGCACCACGTTTGTCAACTTTCAGTCTTACGGCACCTCACCTGAGACTATCAGTGATACAAATATCTCAGCAGGAGGCCCAGCAATCACTTCTCTAGCTGTCTGAATTTGTTCTGCACAAAGGCTGTTTTTAATGAAATATCCTCAATGCCATCCCGATTGCAACTGACCTTGGTCAGTGGCAACACGTCCCGCCACTCACCATATCGTCCATCCCCAGCGCTGCTGCCCTTCTGTTTCAGCCCATCTGTTTCTCCCCCACTGCCCTCATCTTTATAAGCAGCGTCAGGAAAGCTCCAGTTAACGTTCTTTTCTACAAATAAAACTTACCCGTCTCAGGAATGTCTCAACAAAACGCTAATTCCTCATCCCTGGACATGGTGAAAGGCGGAGGTTGGTGACGAGATTCTGGGCATTCATTGCCAGTTGACAGTTGGAAAACATAAAGGAAGCAAACCAAAAAACCCAGTCTCCAGCTGTGTGAACCTTTAGAATCGCTTTGCGAAGCTAAATCAGCGGGCAATGAAGAAGGGTGAACTGTCCGACTGAGCAGAGACAGTCTGGACAACTTCCATTTTTTACAGGTGTCGGGACATTGTGACTCTAATGTTCTCAGTACATGAACGGATCTGAGACACTGAAAGGATTCTCATTTCTGCACAAAAGGAATTCAAACTCCATCTCTGCTCCGGCATAATGGTAACAGCCAAGAGACTTAAAGAGTCGCATGTGGACAGTTCCGGTTGGAAGAGAGCTAGTTCCCGGTAACATTGGTATGGTCGCAGAGGGTGGGATCACATTGTTCTGATACCTTCACAATGAATGTCCTAGGCTTTATTTCGGAAAAGGAAAAATGAGAGCGGACAATTGTTATTCCGGGATGGACAGACTGAAGCTTGAAATTGCGAACCGCCTCCTTCAGTGGATCCTGCAAGTTGCTGTATTAGCAATCTCTGTGGTGTAATTGGAAAGTGCGTTTCACTCTTCCTTGAAAGTTTGGTGATTCAACACCACACAGGGACGGGTTGGTTGTTGATCTCAGTCAGTCGTTGTACTTTGCAACACTTTTACCTGGTTTTAATAGGGGACAGGAAAACATTCCCCAAATGGAAATCTTCCTCAGTGAGGAAACACAAACGTGTCTCTGCTTTGTTTTTACAGTTAACGTCAAAGGCTGTGGATATTGGGACTGAAACAAAAACCGAAAATTCAGCAGATACTCAGATTTTGCAATACGTGTGGGAGAAGCAGAGTACTGATATAGTTCTGAAAAGTTGTCTCCGTTTCTCTTTCCACGGATGCTTCCAGACCTGCCGAGTTCCCCCTGTCGTTTGTTTTAACTGAATGTCCATTTCATTTAGAATCACCGTGTACTGAGATTTAACACTGCGAAACCAGTGCATAGATTGAATTCCAAAAACAGCCTTGAATGATTCACTCCTCCTCTGCTCCATAAGAAGATAAATCTTGAATGTGAAGCTGGTAACGTTGTTCTGTAGTCGTGGCTGAGTGATTCTGGTGAGAGACTTATTCGCCGCCAATATTCATGTCTACCGATTATAGTTGAGAGCTAAGCTCAAACAGGACTACTGGGTTTTCCTTGATGGACTATTTCCGCTCTTTGTCATCTTCATACCCTAGCACGTCATATCACTGCAGCTATCTCCTTACCTGGTCGTCCATTGGTTCGGATTCAACATTTTAAAGACAGCAGCTCAGGTTTGTTTCCTGATCAAGGAATGAGAGGTTTGCTCTGCACATTTACCGTCGTAATTAGGTTTCTGTTCTGTTTTTTTGAATTCCAAAGAACACGGAGCAAACAAAATTACAGCACAGGGACAAGCCCATTTCTCCCACAAAGACTGCACCAATCCAGATCCTTTATTTAAAGTTGTCACCGATTTCCTTCGTGTCTGCATCACTTTGCTCCCTGCCCATTCGTATATCTCTGTAGATGCACTATAAGTCATGATGTCGTGCTTGCCACTATGACCTCCGCTAGCAACGCCTTACAGAAACTCAAAAACTTCTGAATAAAGAACTTTCCATGCATTTCTCAACTAAACATTTCTCCTCTCACCTTGAACTCGTGATCCCATGTAATTGAGTACCCCAATCTGGGATGAAGCTTTCTGCCATCCTCCCTGTGTGTACCTCTCATGATTTTTCAACCTCAATCGGGTCCCCTTTAAGCCTTTGAGTAAAAGGTGAGGTCTGCAGATGCTGGAGATCAGAGCTGAAAATGTGTTGCTGGTTAAAGCACAGCAGGTTAGGCAGCATCCTAGGAACAGGAAATTCTACGTTTCGGGCCAGAGCCCTTCATCAGGAATGATTTCTGATGAAGGGCTCTGGCCTGAAACGTCGATTCTCTTGTTCCTAGGATGCTGCCTAACATGCTGTGCTTTAACCAGCAACACATTTTCACCCCTTTAAGCCTTTGTCTTCTTAATTAAAATATTCCTTATTTACGCAAACTCTCTTCATAATTTGCACCTTCTATACCAGGCAACATCCTGGTGAACCTCCGCTGCATCCTCTCCAAAGCATGCAGATCCTTTCAGTAATGTAGCGACCAGATCTGTATGCAGGATTCCAAATGTGGCCGAAACGAAGTCTGATGCAACAGTAATATGACGTGCCAACTCTTGAACTCAGTACCCCGTCTGATGAAGGAAAGCATGTCGTATGTCTTCTGGACCATTCTATAAACTTGCATCACTACATTTAGGGAACACTTGCCATGAACACCCAGATCTCTCTGTACAACAATTTCACTCAGAATATTTCCATTTATTGCATAGTTTGGTCTTAAATTCGCTCTTCCAAAATGCATCATCTCGCATTTGCTTGCATTGAACTCAATCTGTCAGTTCCCTGCCCACCTCACTTATCTTCGAGTAAAAAGTGATGTCTGCAGATGGTGGAGATCAGAGCTGAAAATGTGTTGCTGGTTAAAGCACAGCAGGTTAGGCAGCATCCAAGGAACAGGAAATTCGACGTTTCGGGCCAGAGCCCTTCATCAGGAATGAGGAGAGTGTGCCAGGCAGGCTAAGATAAAAGGTAGGGAGGAGGGACTTGGGGGAGGGGCGATGGGGATGTGACAGGTGGAAGGAGGTCAAGGTGAGGGTGATAGGCCGGAGTGGAGTAGGGGCGGAGAGGTCAGGAAGATGATTGCAGGTTAGGAGGGTGGTGCTGAGTTGAGGGGACCGACTGAGACAAGGTGGGGGGAGGGGAAATGAGAAAACTGGAGAAATCTGAGTTCATTCCTTGTGGTTGGAGGGTTCCCAGGCGGAAGATGAGGCGCTCCTCCTCCAGCCGTCGTGTTGTTATGTTCTGCCGATGGAGGAGTCCGAGGACCTGCATGTCCTCGGTGGAGTGGGAGGGAGAGTTAAAGTGTTGAGCCACGGGGTGGTTGGGTTGTTTGGTCCGGGCGTCCCAGAGGTGTTCTCTGAAGCGTTCCGCAAGTAAGTGGCCCGTCTCCCCAATATAGAGGAGGCCACATCGGGTGCAGCAGATGCAATAGATGATGCGTGTGGAGGTGCAGGTGAACTTATGGCGGATATGGAAGGATCCCTTGGGGCCTTGGAAGGAAGTGAGGGAGGAGGTGTGGGTGCAAGTTTTACATTTCCTGCGGTTGCAGGGGAAGGTGCCGGGAGTGGAGGTTGGGTTGGTGGGGGGTGTGGACCTGACGAGGGTGTCACGAAGGGAGTGGTCTTTGCGGAACGCTGATAGGGGAGGGGAGGGAAATATATCCCTGGTGGTGGGGTCCGTTTGGAGATGGCGGAAATGACAGCAGATGATACGTTGTATACGGAGGTTCGTGGGGTGGTAGGTGAGAACCAGTGGGGTTCTGTGTTGGTGGTGGTTGGAGGAGCGGAGCTCAAGGGCGGAGGAGCGGGAAGTGGAGGAGATGCGGTGGAGGGCGTCGTCGATCACGTCTGGGGGGAATCTGCGGTCCTTGAAGAAGGAGGCCATCTGGGCTGTACGGTGTTGGAACTGGTCCTCCTGGGAGAAGATGCGGCGGAGATGAAGGAATTGGAAATATGGGATGGAGTTTTTACAGGGGCCAGGGTGGGAGGAGGTGTAGTCCACGTAGCTGTGAGAGTCAGTCTGTTTATAGTAGATATCTGTGTTGAGTCGGTCGCCCGAGATAGAGATGGAAAGGTCTAGGAAGGGGAGGGAGGAGTCTGAGACAGTTCAGGTGAATTTGAGGTCGGGATGGAAGGTGTTAGTAAAGTTGATGAACTGTTCAACATCCTCGTGGGAGCACGAGGCAGCGCCGATACAGTCATCGATGTAGCGGAGAAAAAGGTGGGGGGTGGTGCCAGTGCAGTTGCGGAAGATGGACTGTTCCACATATCCTACGAAGAGACAGGCATAGCTGGGGCCGTGCGGGTGCCCATGGCAACTCCTTTAGTTTGGAGGAAGTGGGTGGATTGAAAAGAGAAGTTATTCAGGGTGAGGACCAGTTCAGTCAGTCGAAGGAGGGTGTCAGTGGAAGGGTACTGGTTGGTGCGGCGGGAAAGGAAGAAGGGGAGGGCTTTGAGTCCTTCGTGATGGGGGATGGAGATGTCCAGGAACTGGATGTCCATCGTGAAGATAAGGCGTTGGGGACCCGGGAAGCGAAAATCATGGAGGAGGTGGAGGGCGTGGGTGGTGTTCCGAACGGAGGTGGGGTGTTCTTGGAGTAAAGGGGACAGAACCGTGTCGAGGTACGTGGAGATAAGTTCGGTGGGGCAGGAGCAGGCTGAGACAATGGGCCGACCGGGGCAGTCAGGTTTGTGGATTTTGGGCAGGAGGTAGAAACGGGCGGTGCGGGGTTGTGGGACTATGAGGTTGGAGGTGGTGGATGGGTGATCCCCTGAGGTGATGAGGTTATAGATGGTCTGGGAGATGATGGTTTGGTGGTGGGAGGTGGGGTCATGGTCACGGGGGCGATACCGCCCCCACCCCCAGCTCCAGTCCCACACCAGGTCTTAGACTTAGACTTACAGTGTGGAAACAGGCCCTTCGGCCCAACAAGTCCACACCGACCCGCCGAAGCGAAACCCACCCATACCCCTACATTACCCCTTACCTAACACTACGGGCAATTTAGCATGGCCAATTCACCTGACCCGCACATTTTTTGGACTGTGGGAGGAAACCGGAGCACCCGGAGGAAACCCACGCAGACACGGGGAGAACGTGCAAACTCCACACAGTCAATCGCCTGAGTCGGGAATTGAACCCGGGTCTTCAGGCGCTGTGAGGCAGCAGTGCTAACCACTGTGCCACCGTGCCGCCCAATCCTAGCTCACAACCTTGCCGGATCTTCACCATCCCTCCAGACCTCCCCCTCTCTGAGGATGAAAGATCAGTCCTCAGCAGAGGCCTCACCTTCATTCCCCTACACCCTCGGATCAATGAGTTCAACACGCGGCGAGATATTGAACAATTCTTCCGCCGCCTTCGCCTCCGTGCCTACTTTCACAACCAAGACTCCCGCCCACCCTCTGACCACCCCTTCTCCCGCCTCCAACATACCCCATCCACCTGGATACGCCGTGCAGGCCTCTTACCCGCCCTCGATCTATTTATAGCCAACTGACGCCGCGACATTAACTGACTCAACCTGTCCACCCCTCTCACCCACTCCAACCTCTCACCCTCAGAACGTGCAGCCCTACGCTCCCTCCGCTCCAATCCCAACCTCACCATTAAACCGGCAGACAAGGGAGGCACGGTAGTAGTTTGGAGCACCGACCTTTATACCGCTGAGGGCATACGCCAGCTCGCAGACGCCTCCTCTTATCGCCCCCTTGAACATGACCCTACCTCCCACCACCAAACCATCATCTCCCAGACCATCCATAACCTCATCACCTCAGGGGATCTCCCATCCACCGCCTCCAAACTCATAGTCCCACAACCCCGCACCGCCCGTTTCTACCTCCTGCTCAAAATCCACAAACCTGACTGCCCTGGTCGACCCATTGTCTCAGCCTGCTCCTGCCCCACCGAACTCATCTCCACGTACCTCGACACGGTTCTGTCTCCTTTACTCCAAGAACTCCCCACCAAAGTTCGGGACACCACTCACGCCCTCCACCTTCTCCATGATTTTCGCTTCCCCGGTCCCCAACGCCTTATCTTCACGATGGGCATCCAGTCCCTGTACACCTCCATCCCCCATCATGAAGGACTCAAAGCCCTCCGCTTCTTCCTTTCCCGCCGCATCAACCAGTACCCTTCCACTGACACCCTCCTTCGACTGACTGAACTGGTCCTCACCCTGAATAACTTCTCTTTTCAATCCACCCACTTCCTCCAAACTAAAGGAGTTGCCATGGGCACCCGCATAGGCCCCAGCTATGCCTGTCTCTTCGTAGGATATGTGGAACAGGCCATCTTCTGCAACTACACTGGCACCACACTCCACCTTTTCCTCCGCTACATCGATGACTGTATTGGCGCTGCCTCGTGCTCCCACGAGGATGTTGAACAGTTCATCAACTTTACTAACACCTTCCATCCCGACCTCAAATTCACCTGGACTGTCTCAGACTCCTCCCTCCCCTTCCTAGACCTTTCCATCTCTATCTCGGGCGACCGACTAAACACAGACATCTACTATAAACAGACTGACTCCCACAGCTACGTGGACTACACCTCCTCCCACCCTGCCCCCTGTAAAAACTGCATCCCATATTCCCAATTCCTTAGTCTCCGCCGCATCTGCTCCCAGGAGGACCAGTTCCAACACCGCACAGCCCAGATGGCCTCCTTCTTCAAGGACCGCAGATTCCCCTCAGACGTGATGGACGATGCCCTCCACCGCATCTCCTCCACTTCCCACTCCTCCGCCCTTGAGCCCCGCTCCTCCAACCGCCACCGAGACAGAACCCCACTGGTTCTCACCTACCACCCCACCAACCTCCGTATACAACGTATCATCCGCCGTCATTTCCACTACCTCCAAACGGACCCCACCACCAGGGATATATTTCCCTCCCCTCCCCTATCAGCATTCCGCAAAGACCACTCCCTTCGTGACTCCCTCGTCAGGTCCACACCCCTCACCAACCCAACCTCCACTCCCAGCACCTTCCCCTGCAACCGCAGGAAATGTAAAACTTGCGCCCACACCTCCTCCCTCACTTCCTTCCAAGGCCCCAAGGGATCCTTCCATATCCGCCACAAGTTCACCTGCACCTCCACACACATCATCTATTGCATCTGCTGCACCCGATGTGGCCTCCTCTATATTGGGGAGACGGGCCACTTACTTGCGGAACGCGTCAGAGAACACCTCTGGAACGCCCGGACCAAACAACCCAACCACCCCGTGGCTCAACACTTTAACTCTCCCTCCCACTCCACCGAGGACATGCAGGTCCTTGGACTCCTCCATCGGCAGAACATAACAACACGATGGCTGGAGGAGGAGCGCCTCATCTTCCGCCTGGGAACCCTCCAACCACAAGGAATGAACTCAGATTTCTCCAGTTTCCTCATTTCCCCTTCCCCCACCATGTCTCAGTCGATTCCCTCAACTCAGCACCGCCCTCCTAACCTGCAATCTTCTTCCTGACTTCTCCGTCCCCACCCCACTCCGGCCTATCACCCTCACCTTGACCTCCTTCCACCTGTCACATCCCCATCGCCCCTCCCCCAAGACCCTCCTCCCTACCTTTTATCTTAGCCTGCCTGGCACACTCTCCTCATTCCTGATGAAGGGCTCTGGCCCGAAACGTCGAATTTCCTGTTCCTTGGATGCTGCCTAACCTGCTGTGCTTTAACCAGCAACACATTTTCAGCCCAACTCACTTATCTGTCTAAATCCTGTTGCATTCTCTGACTGTCCACTTCACTGTCTGCTGTTTCACCAATCTTATTCTCATCTGCAAACTTGCTAATCATATTGTCCACGCCTTCCTCCAAATCATTCGCATATACCACATTCCACAGTGGTCCCAGCACAGAACCCTGTGGAACACCATTAGTCACATGCCTCTAGTTTGCGGAACTCCCTTCCACTGCAACCTTCCGTCTCCTGCTGCCCAGCCAGTTCGTTATCCATATACCTAGTGCACTTTTTACCCCATGCGACTTCACCATCATCATCTGCCTGCCATGGGGAACATTGTTAACCGACTCACTGAAGTCTCTGTATGTGGCATTTGCAGCCCTTCATTCATCCATCAACTTTGTAACTTCTTAAAATAATTAAGAGGGAAGAAATAATCTGGCTGCTACACAGTTTTCCCCCAAACATTAGTCCAGTTATCATGAAACAAACAACTGCGGAGGCTGGAAACCTGAAACAAAACCTAGTTTTGACAGAGAAACTCAGCAGGTCTGATAGCACCTGTAGAAAGAAACAGAATTAATGTTTCAAGTCGACACAATCACACATTTCGATATTATAATGCCAGGGAAAATATCAGGATAATCAGTGTATTTGTCAAAATCTGTCATGAGCCTCCGACTGTCTTTAACAAAAGCAGTGGTTGACAATAATTGTCACTCTGCCACATTGGTACCGAAAACACATTTCCTACTTCCTGCATCAAGTGATTCAAGAACTGTATGTATGGGCGAAGAGTAAAAAACAAATACTTAGATCGTGGCACTGTGGCTTAGCTGGCTAAAGCCCCTGTCCAGAAAATTCTAAGTTTAAATCCCAGCATTGACTGCTCACGGTGTCAGTGGCCGGTCATTTCAACATTTCTCAAAGATTGTGTTGCAGATCCAGCGGCTCATATTTCATCCTGTGTTTGAGTTCATCCCGTCATTTATTGGTTTTCACTTCAGTTAAATTAGTGAATGCAGTTCCTTGCAAACTATTGATTCAACCGGGAATTTATTTCCTCTTTTTCACAAACATTATACGAATTTGAAAGGACTGTATCAGCTCTAAGACTGCTTCCATTGCAGACAGCTGAATGAAGGCAGGAGTTAAATGGTTACCTTTGTCTTTTCCTTTCTGTCAGTGAGCAGTCATGTCGAACTGAGAATGGTCCTTTCAGTGACTACCTCAATATGTGCCAGCATTTGTCTCTCTTTGTGTCTGTGTATCCACCTGATCATCTTTCAAAATTCATGACTTCCTGTTTGTCCATATTCCCCATTTCCCGTTTCTGCACTTCGAAAAGCCTGACATTCAGAGGAAAGCTTGGAAGTGGAGCTGCTGATAGGTTTTTTTCCCCCTGGCTGGAATGTGTAGATATGGGCTCAGATTCTCTGGGTAATGTGTCTGTCATATCGGCCTCGGATAAAATGACATTTCTTGCGTCTAAAAATTATGAGCCTGTAGAATTCGAAATATAGTCGATAATCCACCAGAAATTAACGCAATTCCATTTCAATTATAGGAGAACAATTATGTATTTGCTGTTGGTGTAGAAGTAATAAATGACGACAATAGGGAATGAAGGTGATAAGGTCGTGGTGTCTGTGCCATTCCCGCAACGTTCCCCGGCAAATTATCAGTGTCAACTGCCTCACGTCGTTATTCAGAATAAACTGTGAATGAAGGAGTGAGGGTTAAAGAGGAGGAGAAGCAAATTGATTTTGGAAAGAAGGAAATAAAGTCCACTTTGAATCAATAGTATTCGAGGAACAGCAGTCACTAATGGAAATGAAGTGATCACCAATTCGTGATGGGCAGAACTCAATCACAGGAAGAACTTTGAGCTGTTGGATCCGCAACGCAACCTTTGAGAAAAGTTGAATCGACCTGACATTGACAACGTGAGCAGGCAACACTGGGATTTCAACTCTGCAGTTCATGAATCACTTGAGTATAGTAAATGGGAAATTTGTTTTCGTTACCCGTGTGGCTGAGTGACAATTGCAATCAACCACTGCTTTTGTTAAAGACGGACATTTCATAGCTGAACATCCTCCACTGAAATGCACTGAAAGAAACGATTTCCTCTTGCATTGATTTTCAAATTGATACTTTCACCTGTGTAAACTGATAGGATAACCAGTCCGCATTCATCCTGTCGGTGCCCAGTACTTGTATAATACACCCAGAAGGAACCTTACAGCAAAAGGATCAGGATAATTGTGTTGAATTTACCAGGAGTGTTATATGCATCAGTGTAAACATTGGTAGTAAAGGGTGACCCATTAGCACCAGCACTGAAAGTTGCAACACCAGCTCCACACTGATTCCTGCCTCATGCCTCCCAGTCATCATTGCCTTTCATTTTTATTTCACACCCCCACTCCACTTCTCAATTTGTTCCCGACCAATTACAGGTGGCTGGTTAGCAATTGTAAATTTTAGAAATGGATTCTTGGGATATAGCCGGCACTCACTTGAAAAAAATTACTGCCCATCCCAATTACCCCAAATGTGGAAGGAATGAGTTATTTTCCTGAACCTTGAATGGCTTAGCATGGAGATACAGCCATGATGACGCTAGGGAGGGCGTTACACGATTTAAACCCAGCAACAGCAAACCAGCAGCGACATATTTCCAAATTGGAAAGGTGAGATCAATGAGGGAGATATGCGATAATCATTTTCTTGTGTACCAGCTGCTATTGTCCTTCCAGATGAATACAAATAATCACTCAAATGATTCTAGTAAAAAATGAGGTCTGCAGATGCTGGAGATCACAGCTGCAAATGTGTTGCTGGTCAAAGCACAGCAGGCCAGGCAGCATCTCAGGAATAGAGAATTCGACGTTTCGAGCATAAGCCCTTCATCAGGAAGGGCTTATGCTCAAAACGTCGAATTCTCTATTCCTGAGATGCTGCCTGGCCTGCTGTGCTTTGACCAGCAACACATTTGCAACTCAAATGATTCTGCCAGGTTCAGGGTGTGTTTTCTCTATGCAACCAGGAATTCGTTCTCATTTGGATGTTTTAATAAATCATAGAATTTAATCTTCAATTCCTAACTGGGAATTGTATCCACCTCTAGGGAATTTAAACTCTGAAGCAGCGAACCCCAGTGGTGCTGAAGGTAACTCTTGTGATCTGACTTGGACACATTCTTGTGTCTGTTCTTTACATCATAAAGGTCTTCATCAGCAATGATTCTCTCTGCAAATTGCCAAGCAGTTCATATTATTGCCCTGGGGTTCGGTATAAAAAAAGTGAACCAGTGTTAGCCTGATGCTTGTCATTAGATGTACTGCAGGAAGGTACAGAATAGGCTGGTGTTAATAGAGGCTGGTGTTGAGGGGCAACAACAACAAAGGCGTCATTCAACTTTGCTGATTCTCGATTCCGGTCAGAAAGGAGCAGAGGATTTTAGCTGAATCGTTCAGAGTCAAGTCAGGATCTTGACTGGAAGACATCATGCCTGAAAGTATGAAAAGGTATTTAATTGGAATGGGTCGTGACACAGCACAGTGACTGTGAATACAACGATGGAATGTTCCAGCAGAGAAGGAGTCCACCTGACGCAGGCACCTGAGGAAATAAATGTTTCCTTTGCCATTGTAAGGCACAGCTCCAGAAAGTGGAGATTACTGAAGTGAATCAGTAACATTGATTATCTTTGTTGGTTGTAACATTGCTGCTCATATCCATGAAAACATCGCAATCTGCAGCATGGGGGCGTGAGGTATTCACAGGGCCAGGGATGCAAGAGGTGTGTCGCTTACATGGTTTCGTTTCAGTTCACAATGTCTTTATCCTTCCAAACTCATCTTCAACATGGTCCTGAAGTGAAGATGAGGTTGGTATCTGAAGCAGGGAGAATCCTTTCACTGCCCCATATCAGTCATTGTCCCCGAGAACACCACAGTCAATCGGACAGCGCTGTCAGAGGAGGGGATGCATAAATAATTGTAGATGCCCCTCACGGACACCTTTCCATTTCCCAAACCAACCGACCCAATCACTGCCGCTCATGGTAATGGGAAGTAAACAAATACCAAAACCCTGTCTCTGCTTTTCGAATCTTTAAAAACTCTTTGGATACGCAAACAGAGGATAATGAATGGCGAAGTGTTTGCCTGAGCAGTTTTAATAATCACACAACACCAGGTTATAATCCAAAAAAAACAATTTGCCAGTGCCAACCTTCAGAACGCTGTTCCTTCTTCAGGTAACTAGTCAAACTCAGCAAAAAGAGTCAAGAAGCTCCCTAATTTTACAGGAAATGCTGAGGTTTTCGGAGAATCTTAGAGAATGAAACGATTCCCTTCACAGTCCTCTGCTTTCGCTGTTGTCACTGGCAGGAAGACAAACCTGCATTCTCTCAACAGAAATCGAACTGGTAGTCGAAGTATAAGGATCACTCCCCACTGTACAACCACGGATGAAGACGAAATCTACTCCACCGAATCTTCGTTTCATAGCTTTTGGATTTTTCGTTTCTCCTCCAAAATGATGAAGTCTTCGGCTTTTTAGATCATGAAAAGAGGCCCATGATCCCAGTTTCCAGCACTTGAACTATAGCCTTGTGTGCTCTGACGTTTCAAATGCTCATTTCAATGGCATTTTCCCTGCAACGTTTTAATTAAATACAAATAAACAAATAGTACTGAAGATTTAGATGGAAATAAAAACAGAATTTTCCAGAAAAACTCAGCAGGTCGGTCAGCATCTGTGAAGAGAAATCAGATTTAATGTTTCTGGTTCCATGAGCCCTTCTTATGAACACAATTTCCAAAAAAATGTTATGTTTTTACTCTGGGATACGAAACTTTGTTCACGCCCACCTTAGGTAATTGAACCTCATTATCACAGACAGAGGGAAACACACGGACACATTCTCTCGAGAATGACACAGACTTGAGTAAATACCAATTCCATAAAGTCGGATTTCACCCACTTGACTTGTATTGTTCCAGTTCAGATTTCAAAACCAATGATTGTTAAAAACAAAGTGCACCTTTAGGTTGCTGAATGCGGCAGATGTACAAAATTCACGGATCAACAGTGACAATCAAATTGTCGACACATAGTTTACACAACCAGTACTCTAACAACTGAACCACAGAGCCACGGAAATGCACACTGGCAATGGGGGTTTCATACATTAGAAAGTGTAATATAACAGATGATTGTTTAACTTGTATATGATAAAACAGCATGTAACAATGACGAGACAGAAATGAGGGGATCATGTGCAGAAAGATGGGAAATTGCCTTGCTGAATCAGACAGTGCGTTGAGTTATATAAACGGAGATTTTCCTTGATAGTCTTTCTATAAGGATTCAGTGCTTCGACGATAATGACCTGTTAATGGGTAACATTTACACTGATCCATGTAAAATACTATCTGATCTTTGGAAGCAGAATTATTCTGTGGACCAGACAGGATCGTTTCCATGCAAGTGACAGTTCCACATCAGCAATGTCAGGTAGTTTTGGCTGATGTGCAACCAGTTTAAAGGAACAACGGTGGAGACATCAGGAAAAGGGAAGACTAATGTTTGTTTCTGAAAGGTGGCCTAGTGAAGCCAGGCTCAATGTGTGTGCTAAAGACCAATGTTCCTCTTTTACCTTGGTGCACTAATCACTCTGGATTATTCACTCACAATCACCGTACTTTGTGTGTTTGCCTTGCATATATCACCTCGGTTCAGTGTCTTGAGGGGATCCACTCATTATTAGTTTGGCAAACTTTACTCAGGTAACACTCTGGTACTGCTTTCGGAGGGACAAGTTCCTTATTGCCCCTTTCCCTCCCCTCCGATCCCATCGCCAATCCAAACCTCCGCCTTGGCACTGGCCTCTTAAAATGTCTCAACTGTCCACCTTCCTTCCACCGATCCGCTCCACCCTGCCCTCTGATGTATTTCCATTAATTCCCAACTGCATCTCCATCTCGCCTTCCCAGATGTATTTCCCTCAGCCTCACCCTCCTACACTGCACCTTCCTATTTCTCTGGCAAAACTTTTCGCCGCCCTCACCACATTGCTGATGAAGAGATTATGAGGAAAACGTCGACGCTGAGCACCTCAAATGCTATGCATTTCCAATGCTACACTTTTGACACAGAATTCCAGCTTCTGCAGTCCTCAATTTCTCCTGTTCAAAAAACGGAACAAACGGCCAGCATTCACTAAGCCAAGCCCCCCAAAAAGTCTATGTTTCAACATGCAGGATGTTTGAGGTAGGGGTGACCACCGATACTCCTGCCGACTTCGTCTGCAGGAAGTGCAGTCAGATCCTGCTCCTCACCGAACGAGTTAGGGAACTGGAACTGGAGTTGGATGAACTGAGGATTATTCGAGAGGCTGAGAGGGTGATTGATAGAAGCTACAGGGACATAGTTACGCCAGAGAACAGAGGTAGCTGGGTAACAGTTAGAGGTGGGAAGGGGAAGAAGCAGGCAGTGCAGGGTTCCCCTGTGGTCGTTCCCCTAAAAAATAGGTATACAGCTTTGGAAACTGTTGGAGGGGACAGCCTTGCAGGTGTAAGCTGCAGTGAAGGGGTCAGTAGCGTGAGGTCTGGCTCTGAGACTAAGAAGGGAAAGGGGGAGAGCAGGAGAGCGCTAGTTATAGGAGACTCTCTAGTTAGAGGGACGGACAGGCGGTTCTGTGGACATGGGCGAGACTCTCGAATGGTTTGTTGCCTCCCGGGTGCCAGGGTCCGAGACGTCTCGGACCGTGTCTTCAGAATCCTTAAGGGGGAGGGTGTGCATCCAGAAGTCGTGGTACACAGTGGCACCAACGACATAGGTAGGAAGAGGGGTGGGGAGGTCATTCAAGAACTCAGGGAGTTAGGCTGGAAGCTAAAAGCTAGGACAGACAGAGTCGTCATCTCTGGGTTGTTGCTGGTGCCACGTGACAGTGAGGCAAGGAATAGGGAGAGAGTGCAGTTGAACACGTGGCTGCAAGGATGGCGTAGGAGGGAGGGCTTCAGGTATTTGGACAATTGGACTGCATTCTGGGGAAGGTGGGACCTGTATAAACAGGACGGGTTGCACCTGAACCAGAAGGGCACCAATATCCTGGGGGGTAGGTTTGCTAGCACTCTTCGGGGGGGTTTAAACTAATTTGGCAGGGGGATGGGATCCGGACTTGTAGTCCAGCAAGTAAGCTAGCTGTGTTTCAGGATGTCCAAGAATGTGGCGAGGCTGTGGAGAAGGTAGCACTGACAGGGAAAACTTGCGGACACAGAGATGGGCTCAAGTGCGTATACTTCAACGCAAGAAGTATCAGAAATAAGGTGGGTGAACTTAAGGCATGGATCGGTACCTGGGACTATGATGTTGTGGCCATCACGGAAACGTGGATAGATGAGGGACAGGTATGGTTGTTGGAGGTTCCTGGTTACAGATGTTTCAGTAAGATTAGGGAGGGTGGTAAAAAGGAGGGGGGTGGCATTGCTAATTAGAAATGGGATAACAGCTGCAGAAAGGAAGTTTGAGGGGGATCTGCCTTTGGAGGTAGTATGGGCTGGAGTCAGAAATAGGAAATGTGCAGTCACCTTGTTGGGTGTTTACTATAGGCCCCCCAATAGCAGCAGAGATGTGGAGAAACAGATTGGGAAACAGATTTTGGAAAGGTGCAGAAGCCACAGGGTCATAGTCATGGGCGACTTCAACTTCCCAAATATTGATTGGAAGCTCTTTAGAATAAGTAGATTGGACGGGGCGGTGTTTGTGCAGTGTGTCCAGGAAGCTTTTCTAACTCAGTATGTAGATTGTCCAACCAGAGGGGAGGCCATATTGGATTTGGTACTCGGTAATGAGCCGGGACAAGTGATGGGCTTGTTAGTGGGTGAACATTTTGGTGATGGTGACCACAATTCTGTGACTTTCACCTTGGTCATGGAGAGAGATAGGTGCGCACAACAGGGTAGATTTTACAACTGGGGGAAGGGAAATTACGATGCTGTAAGACAGGATTTGAGGAGCATAAGTTGGGAGCATAAGTTGTCAGGGAAGGATGTGGTGAAAATGTGGAACTTTTTCAAGGAGCAGATACGACGCGTCCTTGATATGTATGTACCTATCAGGCAGGAAAGAAATGGTCGTGTGAGGGAGCCTTGGTTGACGAGGGAGGTTGAATGTCTAGTAAAGAGGAAGAAGGAGGCTTACATAAGGTTGAGGAAACAGGGTTCAGACAGAGCAGTGGAGGGATACAGGATAGCCAGAAGGGACCTGAAGAAATGGATTAGGAGAGCTAAGAGAGGGCATGAAAAATCCTTGCCGGATAGGATCAAGGATAACCCCAAGGCATTTTATGCGTATGTGAGAAACATGAGAATGACGAGAACGAGGGTAGGTCCGATCAAGGACAGTAGTGGGAGATTGTGTATTGAGTCGGAAGAGATAGGAGAGGTCTTGAACGAGTACTTTTCTTCAGCATTTACGAACGAGAGGGACCGTATTGTTGAAGAGGAGAGTGTGAAACGGACTGGTAAGCTAGAAGAGATACTTGTTAGGAAGGAAGATGTGTTGGACATTTTGAACAACTTGAGGATAGACAAGTCCCCCGGGCCTGACGGGGTATATCCTAGGATTATGTGGGAAGCAAGAGAGGAAATTGCAGTACCGTTGGCAATGATCTTTTCGTCTTCACTGTCAACGGGGGTGGTACCAGGGGACTGGAGAGTAGCGAATGTTGTGCCCCTGTTCAAAAAAGGGAATAGGGATAACCCCGGGAATTACAGGCCAGTTAGTCTTACTTCTGTGGTAGGCAAAGTAATGGAAAGGGTACTGAGGGATAGGATTTATGAGTATCTGGAAAGACACTGCTCGATTAGGGACAGCCAGCACGGATTTGTGAAGGGTAGGTCTTGCCTTACAAGTCTTATTGAATTCTTTGAGGAGGTGACCAAGCATGTGGATGAGGGTAGAGCAGTGGATGTCGTGTACATGGATTTTAGTAAGGCATTTGATAAGGTTCCCCATGGTAGGCTAATGCAGAAAGTCAGGAGGCATGGGATAGAGGGAAACTTGGCCAATTGGAGAGAAAACTGGCTAACCGGTCGAAGTCAGAGAGTGGTGGTAGATGGTAAATATTCAGCCTGGAGCCCAGTTACAAGTGGAGTTCCACAGGGATCAGTTCTGGGTCCTCTGCTGTTTGTAATTTTTATTAATGACTTGGATGAGGGAGTCAAAGGGTGGGTCAGTAAATTTGCAGATGATACGAAGATTGGTGGAGTTGTGGATAGTGAGGAGGGCTGTTGTCGGCTGCAAAGGGACTTAGATATGATGCAGAGCTGGGCTGAGGCGTGGAAGATGGAGTACAACGCTGCCAAGTGTGAGATTGTCCATTTTGGAAGAACAAATAAGAATGCAGAATACAGGCTTAACGGTAAAGTTATTAGTCAGGTGGAGGAACACAGGGATCTTGGGGTCTATGTACATAAATCTTTGAAAGTTGCCACTCAGGTGGATAGAGCTTGTAAGAAGGCTTATGGTGTATTAGCGTTCATTAGCAGAGGGATTGAATTCAAGAGTCGTGAAGTGATGTTGCAGCTGTACAGGACTTTGGTTAGGCCACATTTGGAGTAGTGTGTGCAGTTCTGGTCGCCTCACTTTAGGAAAGATGTGGAAGCTTTGGAGAGGGTGCAGAGAAGATTTACCAGGATGTGGCCTGGAATGGAGAATAGGTCGTACGAGGACAGGTTGAGAGTTCTCGGCCTTTTCTCGTTGAAACGGCGAAGGATGAGGGGTGACTTGATAGAGGTTTATAAGATGATCAGAGGAAGAGATAGAGTAGACAGTCAGAAACTTTTCCCCCGGGTACAACAGAGTATTACAAGTGGACATAAATTTAAGGTGAAGGGTGGAAGGTATAGGGGAGATGTCAGGGGTGGGTTCTTTACCCAGAGAGTGGTGGGGGCATGGAATGCGCTCCCCGTGGCAGTGGTAGAGTCAGAATCATTGACGACCTTTAAGCGGCAATTGGATAGGTACATGGATGGGTGCGTAATCTATGATAGATGTTCGGCACAACATCTTGGGCCGAAGGGCCTGTTCTGTGATGTATTGTTCTATGTTCTATGTTCTATGCAGCATTACCTGTTCTGGTACTGCGTCAAAGCAGGCAAGCCAATGGTTTTCAGCGCTTCCTCTGATTTTCTTTCATGTCTGATGTTAAACTCTCATTCATTGCAATAAAGCTACTCACGTTTCTGTTTTAAGTATCAAGAACTCATATTCATTTTTCAGAGTTTATGCAGTTTCCATAAATCCTCATTCTCTGGGATTCACACACAGGCAGCAGGAGTAAGAGTGCAAAATAATAATTACTAGAGCAGCGAGCAAGGTGCACGCAATGTTTGTAACATGTCTTCTTGAAACTGCTTTTGACTTTTGCGTTCAGTTGTAAAATGAGAGTCAATGATTTTTAACAGCAACTTAACAGCGCCTTTAATTCTTTAAAATAATGTTAGTCATCAAATATCTCACTTCTAAACCATGTTTCCAAAATATGCCGCTATGTATTCAGTCGTTTAAACTGTTCATTCATATAGTTATTCAGTGGCTCTTGAAGTGTTCAATTAAACATGTGCAGATCCTTTAAACCATGGCAGAAAATAATACTGTTTGCTAGAATATGAACTATAAATTTTCCTCCTTGAGAACGTTTGTACAAGTCAAATTCTTTCTCGGTGCCATTTTCCTCATGATGCCTTTAGTGCGGGAATACAGCTGTGTGGTTACCACTGATGAATTTCTTTTCCAACCCCTATGATCCTCTTTGGTATGGTGTCCCTGTGGTTAAACCACCACAGTTCTTTCTCTCACACACTGTTTCAGAATGACCATGGCGGCTTTATCAAGCAATCTTACAATTACTGTCAGAGTTTGTGATATTATATCCCCGGGGCATTCAAGGTATATTTTATTCTCCATTATATGCATTACATATGTCAGTTGTACTTCACGAAGATAAATATAAAGATTAACTGTACACAAAACAACAGCAACAAAGAGAATCTACCATGCAGACCAAATAATACAGTACAGTATCTCAATGATTAACACGAATGAAAAACGAAAAAACAAACGAAATGATGTACATCAGAAAAAAATCAAAAGGTGCTGGTAAGGCACAGCAAGTATGGCAGCAACTGTGAAGGGAAAGTCATGGTGAATGTTTCGGATCCACAGAACTGTTGAAGCTTAAACGAATTTGAAAACGTTAACACTGATTTCTCTGCACAAATGCTGCTGGAACAAGTGATCATTTCCAGCCATCCTGTGGTTTTGTGTCAGTGGTTTGCACTGCCTCCTCCGAGCATCAGGGGTCCAAGTTAATTCCAGCCCTGGCGGAATGTGTGGAGATTGCACTTTCTACTGGTGTCTGCAAGGATTTCCTCTGGTAGATCCGGTTTCCGAAACAGGCCAAGAGTCCAGGATGGGGGGAGGGGGGTGGGGAATTGGCCTTTCCTAAAATATGCAGACTGTCCGAGGAAGAGCACATTAGGTGGATTAGCCATGGGGAATGTAGCTGCAGGCGGTTTCATGGTGTCTGATAAGTCTGTGTGACGAGTCTGAGAGATGATGTGCATTTTTTGGGCAGAATGACCGGTTTTCACACTGCACGGTTTTGCACAGAATTCCTAGCCTACTAAATGTCACTGTGCATGCACAGACTCGTCGCCATCCCGCCACGGTCTGGACCATGCGCAATGGGAGCGATCCTGAGGAACGGTCGGACTTTTTCCACACCTCCAGTAGAGGAGACAGTGTGGCAGAGCGGAGGAAATGATGGGCGGGGTGGTTAGACAGAATAGCCTCGTAATGTGTTTGTGCATGTGACAGTGCCCGCAGAAATAACTATCTGTCACGGTTTAATGAAACGGTGCGAATCAATACTCCCACTTAACAACAGATGCAGGCTATCGGCCACACTATGTTTCACGCAAAAGATAGCAAGGCGCATGTGAAGTCATCCTGGGCCGTGGTGACTGTTGTGAATGTCTCTCCTGAGCTGGCAAGGATGTCGTTTGCACATTCCTTTTAGAGGGAGTGAGGAGGGGAGTGTTTACACACAACAAACTCCAAAAAGCAGATTTTGTTCTTCTAACTTTCTGTCCCGAGATTTCTGAGTTGGCTTTTGGAAACTTATGTCAAATAATATTCGAAGAGCATTTTCTGATTGAAAGCTCTAACCAAATAACATACCAAGATTTGAGTGTGCCATTTTATTCCTTCTTAGTTCAGCCATTAGTTCAGCATTTGGCCTTTGAATGTTATATTGAGTAAAGTAAAAACGGCAATTTTTCTGACAACTCCCTGCAACTGATTCTCTCCAGCCCAATACCAAACATCCTTGGCCCTAATACCTTTTCTATGAGCTAATGCAAGCAGCTGCTCTTTATCTACCTTTTCTAAACCAATCATCAACCGAGATGCATTCATCAATGTATTTTATTCTATGCAGAACCACTTATTTCCCACCTGAGTTTACAACTAATATATCTCTACCATTGAACCATACTGAAAAAAAACACATGCAATTATATCTCTCCATGGACTCTCACATATATTGTGGTTATCGCTTGTTTGTGCAGACCCAAATGCGCTATGTTCATGTGGGTGACAGGATAACACCAAGGGAATTGCTTCGTAGCATCACCCTGATTTCCAGATTATAACAGCTAATGCAAGAATTTTCTCCAATGCTGCTGATATATTTCAAAGTTGCATACTCCAGCATTTAATTTTAAACTCAAGAACCCAAGAAATTATTTCAATACTGTTGACCAGCGTATTACGCAATTCAGCTACTAGTACTGTTCTAAGTTAACATAAAGATTCACATTGCTCTTTAGGTTGTGTGACCCCTTTACTCTCGGTCGGACTCAATGTGCATCCATTACTCTGTTTCATCTCAGCTCTCCACGTTAACTGTCTGTCATTGTCGATTTGTTAATTTCAAATGATGCACAACCTTGATGTGAATGTCTCCAGGACGTATCTTTTATTCCCACTTTACATCATTTTCCAACTTGAGCACCTTTTATTCACTTGTCCTGTCCAGAGATTACTGGCAAAAGCCAATCTTTCAGTTTGTGGACAGTGTCATGTGACAGTGTTCGCTTTTTATTTCAGAAGCCTAACATAAGTCTTGATAGCATAAAAGACAGAACATCCCTCTTGAGTCACACGCCAGCTACATCCTTGTACTCGCTTGACAACTGATATACTATGGTAGCAATATACACCATCTGCTGGATGATTCAGCAAGACTCCACCAGGAGCACCTTCCAATTCAGATGACCTGATGAAGGGGCAGCTCTCTGAAAGGTTGAGATTCCAAATAGACCTGTTGCAATATATTCCCAGTGCTATGTGATTCTGACTTTGACTTGGAATTATGCTATGTCAATTGGTCAAAATCCTGAAATTCCACTCCCACTACAATGTCAGTGTGGGTCTATCAGCAGCACATTGGCTGCAGCACACTCCATCCTTTCCATGGTTTTGAGAGATGGAAAATACGTCTATCTTCTCAAAAATGCCAATGCCATATAAGCAAATAAAACGTTATCATATTTAAATTTAAACCAGCGAAGTAGCAAGAAAAGGTTTTATTTCACTGTTCTGGCCATTGTTGGTGTCACATCGAGTCGACCTGTTCACTTGAGGAGTGCCGTAAGTTTATAAAATGCTCATACACAGACATATCAAAATATATCAAAATATGAAACATGGGTGTAAAGATCATCCACCTATTTTATTTACCAGTTTTCAAAATATGCACGATGTTAATTATCCAAATATAAGTTTGTAAACACTTTCTAACGTTCGTCGCTGCATTCCTACCCATTTTTATTGGGTGTCAGCTCTCTCCTGATTGATAAAAGACAGTTTATCGCAAGAGAAGGTGTCACTGTCTTGATCATGTCAAAATGGTGTCCCATTCCACTGGCCAAATTAATACTTTGATTCGGTTGTTCCTCAAGCAGCGACATGTATTGTGGAAACAATCCAGTGCAAGTTCACTGTGAATGTACACGTTATTGCATATATAAACATATGATATCTGCACATTCACTGATATCACAATATCATGATATATACTAACTTTCAGGTGAATTTATCAAAGTGAATGCGTGTCTCAACATTTGCCTGTGTGGTCCTAATCTGTCGAGAATGTATTGATTATCATATTTGGTAAACTATTGGTAAACAACGCAAATATTGCCAAGGAAGCATATCAATGTATTCAAATCATCTCAACATTCCCGCTTTTAAATGCAACATAGGAGGATACTAGATTGTAAGTTTGTCCTGAACTGCATCGGAAATGAGTTATTTCATTCCATCTGTCATTCTTCACAATTTACTCACAAATGTCTTTTTTTTTTAAATTGGAGGCTCATTGGTGGATTTCAACTTACAAATTTATAGGGATATAACAATGACTGATACTTGTTCGAAATAGAGCCAGATTTACCTCCTTATCTCCCATCCTGTTCTGCCCTAATTACTCTGTGATCTAAAGCGAAGAGGATCAGCTGCTCCAATACCTCCGATCAACTGAAGTCCTGAATCACTGATGAAATTCTTACAATACATGCCTCACACATCTCAAGAAGTATTAGGCCGTTCTACTAAGGTATGGCTCATATGTTGGGTTCTTTCTCCAATGATAGAATTGCAAAGGAGGAAGATGATATTTAATTTAATTCAAACTAAAGCTGACTCCACTGGTTGCACTATCTACATTTTTTATCGTCATTTGAAGAAAGGAAAGAGTGGCACTGGAAACATGTTACAAAGATTCACAAAGAATTTCTTTGAACTGAGAGTTTGTGAACCTCTGGAATGGCTGCGGAACTTTTTCCTATAAAAGAGAAGGCTGAATGGTGATCTGATGGAAGACTTTAAAATAATGACAGGGTTTACAATTCCAACAGGAATTTCAGAAGAAGCTTCTTTAAACAAGGAGAGATCAGAATGTGGAACTCACTCCTAGATCGAATGGTTGAGGTGTACAGCAGGAGTATATGTCAGGAGAAGCTGGATTAATATTTAAGAGAGAACGGAATGTGGTGATGGTCCCAGAAACTGCTGCACGTTTTCTTCGAGAAAGTAGAGATAGTGCGTTTGAAAACTGCTGTCACGCTGTGTGTATAATGCAAACTAGGAGGTGCTCTAACTTCTATAATCAATTGTTAAATTTCTTATGGGTCGACAGAACAGATTACAGAGTCAATCCTTTCCTACAATCAGAACATTTGAATGGCCTCTCGCCAGTATGACTTCGCTGGTGGGCCAGTAAACAAAATGAATCCCACACTTGGTACAGTTGAAAGGCTTCTCCCCTGTGTGAGTGTGCTGGTGTTGCAAGAGGGTCAATGACTAAGTTGATTACTTTTCCACAATCAGAGCAGGTAAATAGTTTCTCCCCAGAGTGAACTCGCTGGTGTGCACACATGCTGGATAAATAGGAGATACTTTCGCTCAGTCCAAGCACAAAGGTGGCCTTTTTCCTGAACGATTTTGCTGGCGTCTCAACAGAGTTAAATACTCATGGAATTTGTTGTCACACTTGGAGTAATTGCATGGCCTCTCCACAGTGCAGCAAGATGGTGCTTCCATAGAGTAAATGAATCAGGCCACCCTTTCCACACTCGGAACACGCGAGGAGCCCCTCCCTGGTGTGACTATGTCAATGAAACTCCGGCGTTCTCAAGCAATGGATTCTTTTTCCACAGTCCTCACGTTTTCGTGGTTTCTCTCTATCATGTTCGGCCTTGTGTCTCTACACATTCCTACTGTGAATGGTGTTAATGTTTCTTTCAGGTGTGAGACTGGTTGAAGGTACATCAATTCACAAAATCTCCAAATTGGGTACATCTCAGTGTTTTTCCAGACCAAGTGTTATTTCATACACTTTGAAACAGACAAAAAATTCTTGATCTATAACTTCAAGCCAATTACTTCAATGTACCAGTTACTTAAATGATTCCATTAGACCTTCTCATGTTGTTACCTGTTAGATTTTTGTCTGGAAGTCTTTTCTTCCTAACATTTTGCAAGAACAGTTCAAGAAGTCATCACTGTTCGATTTGAAATTTGCGTAGACATTCACAACAGTCACAAATAATTGATCATCACTTCTTGGAATGGGCAGAATTTATGCTTACCTCCCTTCAATTTCATTCCCTTTCGGTTGCTGAAAGTAAATCATTTCACATTCAACTTTACTGAAGAGAAGGTCAGGAGAAACTGTTTGCTTACAGATAGATTCAGAGATATACAGCACAGAAACAGACGCTTCGTTCCAACTCATCCATGCCAATCACATATCCTCACATGATCTGTTCACAACTTGGCCCATAATTCATCTCAACGATTTACATATCCACGCAGATGCCTGTAAACAATGCAATTATATCAGCCTCGACCACTTTTTTTTTGACAGCTCATTCCGTGCCCTCACAACCACCTGCATGAATAAAATACGTGTAAGGTCACTTTAAGCTTTTTCACCTGTCACTTCAAACCGACATCCTCTCGTTCTGAATTGCCCAACCTGAGGGAAAAGATCTTGTCTATTTGCCCTATCCAAACCCGTCATAATTTTATAACTTCTGTAAGTACATAGCTCACACCTCCACGAAAAACAGCTTCAGTTAAACCGTCCAAATTGCTTTGCTGTGCAGGAAGGAACAGCTTCGCAAGCTCATGTTCCAAGTTCACACTCAGACAATAGGGAGCTCTCATTGGCTGGAGTTCCAAAGTGGTTAAGGCCCCCCAGTGCGCCCGATTGGTCACATTGTCATTAAATGGGGAGGAACACGTGATGACGCATGACTTTGACATAATGATGTTTAAATGCTTCCACCAATAGACAAGCAGCCTGCTGTGATAACCGGTCAATGACATTGAGGGAGACAGTCTCGGCCCAAAGCCATCCTTGCTCGTGCGTAGTGCGCGATTTCTCCGAACATGTGAGGTCCTTGTCATATGACCAGTAGTCGTACGGATGGAGGGATTGAAGTCCCCTTAAAAGCAATCGTGCTTGTCTGTGAGACGTGGATCAAAAGTGTGGTCCCAAAGCTGCTGGGAATCCCGAAATGTTAATTCTGATTCCTCTTCACAGATACTGATCGACATGCTGAACATTCCCAGCAATTTCTGTTTTAGTTTCGCATTTTCACCATCTGCTGGCATTTCAGTATTTCTATAGACTTAGAGACCTGTGTGACAGGTTTTAGGGAAGCGGTGGAATAGGAGACTGTTATTTTGAACCGAAGAAGCACCTTCAGGGAATGAGATTTGAGATAAGAGCAAGGTGATAGTCAGATGAAATAGCATTTCAAATTTAGATAAGGAGAGAGAAAGTGCAGAATAGAGAGATTTATACTTTTTGACTGAGAAGTAGAATCACTCCATTCATGGTGTTTTTTTTTTCCAGAATATCTATCCTATTCTTCCAATACCTTTTAAAAAAACATATTACTTCATGAGCTGTGACCATCGTAAAGGATAATTTACTTCCAGTCCAGTGTTATGGCTTCTGAGATTATGAAACATTTGAATACTGAATGCATCAGCATGGCCACCCAAAATAAGGTATCCAGAGCTGAACAATATACTTGACGTAACGTCTTTGCAAAGGTTTGTCGAGCTGTCGTGTCAATTACAACATAGTTCATAGTACATAGACCAATATAGCACAGAACTGTCCCTCTGGCCGTCGATGTTGCACCGACCTGTGAACTAACCTAAGTCCATCCCAACACACCATCACATCGTTATCCATGTGCTTATCCAAGGATTGATTAAATATCCCTAATGTGACTGAGTTAACTACATTGGCAGGCAGGACATTCCACGCCCATACCACACACTGAGTATCGAACCAGTCTCTTAAATCTGTCTGAAATATATCACCCATCAATTTGTAGTTATGTCACTCATATAAGCTGACCCCAACACCCTAGAAAAATGGCTTTCACTGTCTACCCTAACTAATCCTCTGATCATCTTGTATATCTATCAAAGTCCCCTTAGCATTCTCCTTTCCAATGAGAACACACCCACATCCGTCAGCATTTTGACATAAAACCTTCGCTGCGGATCACGCAACCTCCTGGTAAAACTCCTCTGCAACCTTTTAAAATGCTTCCACATCCTTCCTGTATTGGAGCGACCAGACAATATTCCAAGTACGACTGCGCGAGTGATTTGTATAGCTCCAGCATGAAATTACTGCTCCGGACGTCAATCCCTCTACCAATAAAACCTAACACATTGCATGCCTTCTTCATAGCACTATCAACCCCGTTGGCAACATTTAGAGATCAATGTACGTGGACTCCAAGATCACTCTGCAGATACACATGACTGAGAATCTTTCCATTAAACTGGCATTCAGCCTTCCGGTTATTCTTCTCAAAATAAGTCGACTTACATTAATGTGCATTGCACTCCATTTGCCAGCTCTCAGCCCAATTCTGCAGTTTATCCAAGTGCTCCTGCAACCTGCAGCTGTCTTTCCTATTGTCCAGTAATCCACCGACTTTAGTGTCGTCTGCAAACTTAATAACACGTCTACCTATGCCTCCATCTAAGTTATTTATAACAATGACAAACAGTGGTCCTGAAACACATCCTCGTGACTCACCACTAGTAACCAGACTCCAGTTGAATATTTTCCATCATTCACCACTCGCTGCCTTTCGAGAAAAAGCCAGTTTCTAATCCAAACTTCTAAGTCATCCTCAATTCTATGTCTCTGCATTTTCTCCAACAGCCGACCAAGTGGAAACTTAGCAAACTGAAGTCCCTGTACACTACGTCAACTGCCATACCCTCATCCACATGTCTGGTCACCTTCTGTAAAAGATTCAGTGAGGTTTATGAGACATGACGTGCCCTTCACGAAACCATGTTGTTTATCTGGAATCAAATTTTTGTTTACTAAATGATTATAAATTCGACCTCTTATAATTCTTTCCAAGCCTTTCCCAGAACAGACGTGAGGGCCTCTGGGTGATAATTACCTCGTCATCTCTACTGCGCTACTTGAATAAGTGCACATCATTTGCAATCCTCTAGTCCTCTGTTACTAAACGGGTAAGCAATGACGATTTAAAGATCCATGCCAAAGTCTCTATCACATCCTTCCTTGCTGCCCAGACAATCCTTGGATAAATCCCATCCAGCCCAGAGGACTTCTTTACTTTCACTCATTCTAGAATTGATAACACTTCTTCCTTCCTTACTTAATCATTGCTAGTCAAATATCTCGTATTTTACTGTTCTTCCCCACAATATCCTCAGTTTTCTGAATGAAAACAGATGGAAAATGTTAGTTTAACACCTCTCCGATCTTCACAGGGCCCACACACGACTTCCCACTTCTGTCTTCGACTGACATTATTCCTCCCCTAGTCATCCTTTTATTACTCACATACCCAGATAAAGATTTAGGGTTCCCCTTTATTCTCCCTGCTGAAGTATTTTCATGGTCCTCTCTTTGCTCTTCTTAACTCTCTCTTTCAATCCTTCATAGCTAATCAGTAACTCTCCATCGCCTCATCTGATCAATCTCGTGTCTTCGTCATATAAGCTTCCTTCTTCTGCTTAACAGGTTCAGTAGGAAACCACGGTTCCCTTACATTATCACTTCCTCCTTGTCTGACAGGGACATACGTATCAAGGACACGCAATATCTCTTCCATCAAACAGCTCCACATTTCAATTGTCCCCATCCTCTGCATTTTGCTTCTCCATTCTACGCATCGTAAGTCTTGACTAATCGCATTATGATTGTCCTTCCCCCATTGACACCTTTTGCCCTGTGGCATGTGCCTATTCCTTTCCATCGCTTAGCTAAATGTAACCGAATTATGGTCACTCTCTCCAAAGCGCTCACCTTCCACTAAACCAAACACCTGACCTCGTTTATTATCAAACACCAGATCCAGTGTAGCCTCCCCTCTTGTCAGCCCTTCGACATAATGTGTCATGAACCACTCCTGCGAACATTGGACAAAAACAGATCCATTTGATCTGCAGGAGTTGTAGTATTTCCAGTTAATGATGGGCAAGTTAAACTCCCCCATAATGAGCACCCTGTTCGTTTCACTCCTATCCAGAATCATTTTGCCGATCCTCTCTACCACATCCCTGGAACTCTGTGGAGGCGTATAAAAAACTCCCTGCAGAGTGACCTCTTCTCCTCGTTTCTAAATTCAGCCCACATCACCTCAGTAGACGAGTCTTCGTGAAAGGTCATGGTTACTCTGTCGTTGAGTAAGACGGCCACACCTCCCTCTCTATTGCCGACTTTCCTGTTCATAATGAAAGATTTAAACCGTGTAACTGGCAACATCAATTCCCGAGCACCGTCTCTTCATGCCTTTGAAATTCCCACAACATTGAGATCCTAGGTACCAATCCGGGCTGCAAGCTCACCTGCCTTATTTTGGACACTTTTAGCATTGATACAAACACACGTCAAACCATTCTGCTAGCACATTCTGATCCCCATGAAATCCTGTCCATGCGATTCCTACTCTCACCCTGCCGTGCAATGCAACTATACCTCAGGTTCCCATCCTCCTGTTGAGCTAGATTCATTACACCCGAATAGCACCAGCCAATTCCTCACTCAGAACATTAGTACACCTCTGATTCAAGTGAAGACCGTCCTGTTGTTGATGTCCTAAATTCCACAGAATGAGCTCTAATTATTCATGTATCTGAAAACATCCCTCCTGCACAATTCCTACAACCAGGTGACACACCCGCCCACTATCTGTCTCTCTCCCTTTCCCTGCGTGTCTCCCTGTCTGTCGCTCTTTCTGTCTGACTGTCTCTCTCCCTTTTCCGCTGTCTGACTCCCTCTGTTTCTCTCCCTCCCTCTGTCTTTCTCTCTCTCCATCTCTCCCTCTCTGCCCATCTGTCTGACAGTCTCTCTCTCTCGCTTACGCTCTTCCTACCACGCCCGTTTAACGCATTCTCTCTATCGCCCTCTGTCTGACTCGCTGTTCTTTCCCTCCCCTGGCCCCCACTGTCTGTCTCTCTCTCTGCCTCTGTCTATGTCACTCCAGTTCTCTGACACTTCCTTTCTCCCCGTCCCTGTCTGAAAACCTCTTTCACTCTCCCTCACAGCCTGCCACGGCCTTACTCCCTTTCTCTTTCTCTCTCCCTCTGCCTGAGTCTGACTATCTCTGTCGCCCTCTGTCTTTGTCTGACTCCATCCCTCGCTTTTCCTGTTTACCTTCGTCTCACTCGCCCTCTCCCTGACTCTCTCCCTCTCAAATTATTTCTCCCCTCCATCTGACTCTCTCTCTCTCTCTTTCTTCCCCCGTCTCCCACTGAATGACAATATCTCTACTCCTCTCCCTTTGATGGCTCTCTCTGTCTCTTCCTCCTTTTCTATATGTCTGTCGCTTCTCTCTCTCTCTCTTCTCTACCCCTCTGAATCTCTCTGTCTTTCACATTCCCTGTTTTTCTCTCCTTCCCTCGCTCTCTCTTCCCCTCTGTCTGTCTGACGCTCTCTCTCCTTATCCGTGTTTAACGCCATCTCTCTCTTCCTTTCCCTCTCCGTCCATCTCTCTGACTCGACCTGTCAACCTTCCTCCCTGTCCATCGGTCTGATATTCTCCCTCTCTCTGTCCTCCTCTCTGTCTCCCTCTCCCTCTGCCTGACTCTCTCTCTCTCTTTCCGTTCACTCTCCATCTTCCACTCTCTCTGACTGTCTGACTCTCTCTCTCTCTCTGTCTCACTCTCTCTCCCTTTCCCTACTGTCTGCATCTCTGTGGAACACACTTGTCTCTGTATCTCTCTCCCCCCTGTCTAACTCGCTTCTCTCTCTCCCCCCTCTCTCTCACACTGTTTGACTGTCTCTCCCTTTCTCTGATACTCTCTCTCCCTCTGCGTGTTTGACTCTATATCTCACTCCCTCTCACGCTCTCCGTCGGTCTGTCTTCCTCTCTCTTTCTCTCCATGAGTCTGACTTTCTCTGTCTCCCTCTCTCTCTGTCTGACTGACTCCATTACTCTCTCTCCCTGTCTAACCCCATGTATTTCACTCTCTCCCAGATTCTCTCCCCTTCAATCTCTCTCTCCCCCGTCTACATGACTCTCTCTCTCTCTCTTTCCGTTTCCCTCTGTCTGACGCTCTCTTTACACGTGTCCCTCTGATGGCTCTCCGTCTCTGTCTGTCTGTCTATCTATCTATCTATCTATCTATCTATCTATCTATGTATCTATCTATATAACTGTCGCTTCTCTCTCTACCCCTCTGATTCTCTCTGTCCCGCCCTTTCCCTTACACACTCTCCCTCCTCTCTCCCTCCATCTTCCTCTTTTCCTCAATCTCAGCCTCTCAATCTGTCTGTGTCAATATTTCTCTCTCACACTCCCTCTGACACTGTCTCTGTATCTTCCTCTCTTGATCCGCTACCTTACTCTCTCTCCCTCTGTCTGATTTTCCATCTCACCCTCTTACTCTTCTGTCAGACTGACTTTGCCTGTTTCCGATTCTCTCCCTACACCCACACTCTGTGTGTGTGTGTGTTATATGTTTATATATCCTGTCTCTCTCTCTCCACCTCCATTTTCCTGAACGTTTGACACACTCTCTCTTCCCTTTGTCTGATTCTCTCTCTCTCTTCATTTCCCTACCACCCACTGTCTCCCCCTTTTTCTGATTCTCTGTCACGCTCCCTCTGTCTGACTTCATCTTTATTTTGCCCTCTTTATTGTTCCATTTCCCTGTGTCTATCTACCTCTCTCTCTCTCTCTCTCTCTCTCTCTCTCTCTCTCTCTCTCTCTCTCTCCCTCTGTCTCGCTCTCTCTTCTTTCTCTACCCCTCGGTCAAAATCTGTCTCTCCTTATCCCTGACACACACTCGCACTCTTTCTCCCTCTCCATATCTCTCCATCTCACAAGTCCCTACTCTCTATCCGTGTCTCTCTCTCTTTCTCTTGCTAAATGATTGACTCTGAATGCGTCTTCCTGACTCTCTCTCTCTCTCTCTCTCTGTCGGATTCTCTATCATTCTCAGTTCCCTCTCACGGTCTCTCTTACTCTCAATCTCCCTGCCACGGTGTCTGACACTCTCTCTCATGCTCCCTCTCGCTCTCTCTCCCTCTGCCCCTCACGTCAAACACTCTCTGACTCGTTCTTCTCTCTCTCAAACACACACTCTCTCTCCTACTCTCCCCCACTGTCTGACTCTGTCTCCCTTTCCCTGACTCGCAGTCCCTCTCCCTCTTCCTGATTCTCTCTTACTCTCCCTCTGTCTGACTCTGTCACTTTCTCTTTCCCTCTTTTCTCTCCATCTCCCTGTGTCTACCTCTCTCATGTTTGGGAAAGCCCAGAACTAGAGAGAATAAGTTTAGGGTGAGAGGGGAAAGATATAGATGAGACCTCGGGGCAACTTTTTCACGCAGAGAGTGGTACGTGTATGAAATGAGCTGCCAGAGGATGTGGTGGAGACTGGTACAATTGCAACATTTAAGAAGCATTCGGATGGGTAACTGAATAGGAACGGTTTAGAGGGATATGGGCCGGGTGCTGGTAGGTGGGACTAGATTGGGTTGGGATATCACTTCGGCATAGAGAGGTTGGACCGAAGGGTCTGTTTCCATGCTGTATATCTCTATGACTCGATGACTCAATCTGCCTCTTTCTCTGTCTGACTCTCCGTCTTTCTCTCTTTTTCTCTCCCTGTCTCCCTCCCTAACCGATACTCTCTCACTTTCGGTCTCTCTCGCTCTCTCTCCCTCTCCCTGTCTCCTCCTGTCGAATCCTCTCTCTCTCTCTCTCTCTCTTTCTCTCTCTTGTCCACTCTGTCTTACTCGCTCTTCTCTCTCTGTCTCTCTACCACTGTCTGACTCTCTCTTCCTTTCCCTGATACTCTCCCTCTCCATGTCTCTGTGTGACCCTCTCCTTTCCCTTCGCTCTCTGTCTTTTTCCACTTCCCTCCTTCTGTCTGATTCTCTCCCTCTACCTCCCTCTGCCTGATGCTCTCATTCTATCTGTGTCTCTGTACATCCATGTCTCTTATTGCCTGACTCTCTCTCTCTCTCTCTCTCCTCTGTCTGCCTCTCTCACTCTTTCCCAACGTCTGACTCTCTCTCCCTCTCTCGCTTTCTCTCTCCCCATGTTCTATCTCCATTTCTCTCACTCTCCTCTGTCCGATTCTGTCTTCTCTATCTCTCCCCCTCCACTGTCTGTCTGTCTCTCTCTCTCTCTCTCTCTCTCTTCCGTTCCTTGACACACATTTGCTCAGTCTCTTGCTGACTTTCTTTTTCATTCTGCCTCTCTGACTCTCTCACTTGTTATCTTTCACTCTTTTTATCCCCTTCTCCCAGTGTCTGTCTCCCTCTCCCCCTTTCCCCCTCTCTGGGTGAATCTCTCTTTCTCCCTTTCCCTTGGTCTAACTCTCTGTCTCTCCATGTCTCTCATTCTCTCTCGCTCCCTGTCTCGCTATCTGACGCTCTTCTTTTAGCTCTCTCTCACTCGCTCTCCCTCTCCAGTCCCTCTGTCGAACAATCTCTCTCCCGCTCAGTCTAACTCGCTCTTCTGTCTCTCTCTCTCTCTCATCTCCACTCCATGAATCCGTTTCTCTCCCTCTGCCTGTCTGACTATGTCTGTCATTTCCGTCTGCCTCTCATTTGGCCTGGCTCACTCTCTTTTTATCTCTCCCTCTCCCTGATTTAACTCTCCACTTCTCGCTCTCTCTCTCTCTCTCTCTCTTCTCTCGCTCTCTCTCTCTCTCTCTCTCTCTCTCTCTGGTTCAGCCTGACTCCATCTCTCTCTCTCTAATAACTGTCTGACTTTCTCACGCTTCCCCAGATGCGCACTCTCTCTCCCTCTTCCTGATCCTCTCACTCTCACTCTCAGTGACTCTCTTTCTCTTTCTCTTTCCCTCTATTTTCCTTCATCTGTCTGTCTATCTCTCTGTCTCTCTCTTCCTCTGTCTGGCTCTTTGTTATGCCCACTTCCTCGGTTTGATTCTCCCTCCTTGCCGCTCTCTTCCTCTCTCTCTCGCTCTCTCTCTCTCTCCCACTCTCGTTCTCCCACTTTCCCTCTCTCCGACTGTCTCTCTCTCCCACTCTCCCACTGTCTTTCTGTCCCCTTTTTCCTGACACACACTTGCACTGCCTCTTCCTGACTCTCTCACTCACTCAGTCTGTGTGACTATCTCTCTCATTTTCTTTCCCTGTTTTTCGCTCCCGTCTCCCTGCGTCTATCTGTTTTTCTCTCTCCCTCTGTCTCTGTCTGACTCTCTCTTTCTCTCTCCCTTGGTCAGGCTCTTCCTCTGTTCCTTTCTCTCCCTCTCTCACTCCCTGTCCTACTGCCGAACGTCATCTCCCTCGCCCCTATCGCTCGCTCTCTCCTACCGCCCCTCTGTCAAACATTCCTTCTCTCCCCCTCTCTGTTTCGGTCTTCTATGTCTCCCACTCTTTCTCTTCCCCTCTATCTGACACTCTCTCAATTTCCGTGATACTCTTTCTCTCTTTCTGAATGTCTGAATCTGTCTCTCACTCTCACTCTCCCTCCGTCTGGCTGACGCTCTCTTTTTATCTCCCTCCCCTTCCGTCTGACTCTCCCTCTCTCCCTCCCTCTCACACACTCTCACTCTCTCTCTATCCCTGTCCAGCTGTCTGACATTCTCTCTCTTTGGATCTCTCTCGCTCTGGTCCTCTTCCCATGTCGAACGCACACACACACGCAGACACACACACTCTCTCTCCCTCTCTCTCTCTCCCTCTGTCCAACTCGCTCTTCCCTCTCTGTCTCTCTCTCCGACTATCTTACTCTCTCTCTCTCTCTCTTATTCCCGCTGCCCCCGTCTCTGACTCTTTCCCTCTCAGTCTCTCTTCCTCTTTGACTGTCTCCCTCTGTCTAACACTCTCTTCTCTCTTGCCTTCGGTCTTACTCTGCCTTTCCTTATACCGAACGAGCTCTCTCACTTTCTCTCCCTCTCCCTAACTCTGCATCTCACTTTCTCCCTCTCCCTCTCTCTGTCTGAATATTTCTCTCAATCTCGCTGTCTGAGTTTTTCTCTCCCTCTTCCTCTGTCTCACTCTATCCGTGGCTCTCTATCTTCGTCTCTGCGACTTTTGGGGTCTCTTTCTCTCTCACTCCCTCTGTCACTCTTTCCCTAATATCTGACTCTATGTCTCTCCCTCTCTCGCTCTCTCTCCACCCTCGCTCTCTCTCACACTCACTCTCCATCTGTCCGATTCTCTCTCTTGTCTATCCATCTGTCCCACTGTCTGTCTGTCTCTCTGACAAACATTCTCTCCCTCTTCCTTTCTCTCTCTCTCCATTCGTCTGTCTCTCTCTCATCCGCTATCCTCATTTTTCTCTTCCTCTCCCTGACTCTGTCTCTCTTTCACTGTCTCTCTCTCTCTCCTCTCTGCCTGACTCTCTCTTTCTCCCTCTCCCTCGGTCTGACTCTCCCTCTATCCATCCACTTCTCTCCCTCTTCACCTCCCTCTATTGAACACTCTGTCTCTGTCTCTCCCTCAGTCTGACTCACTGTCTCACTCTTCTTAGGTCAGACTGTCTCTTAAAATCTCTCCCCCACTGTCTGTCTGTCTCTCTCCCCTTTGCTGACACACACTCCCTCTCCCCCTTCGAGATTCTTTCTCACTCTCAGTCTGTCTGAATCTCTGTCTCTTCCTCTTTCCCTCTTTTGCTCCCTCTCCTTGTGTCGTTTTCTCTCTCTCTCTCTCTCCCCTTCCCCCGCCCCCGACCCCTAGGTCTGACTGTGTCTTTCGCCTTATCCCTCTATCTGAGTCACATTTTTTCTCTCTCCCTCCTGTTCTCGCTGTCAGACGCTCTTTCTCTCTTTCTGTCTCTCTCTATTCCTCTACCTGACTGATGCTTCCTCCCTCTTCCTTTGTTCGAATCGTTCTTCTTTTTATGTCTCTGTCTCTCTTCTCCTCCTGTCGCTGACACTCTCCATGTCCATTTGGCTGACTCTTTCTCTAATCCCCCCGTCTACCTCTGTCGGACTTGCTCTCTCTGCCTCTCTCCCTCTCCCCCGCCCGGCCTCTCTCTCTCTCGTCCTCTGACTTATTGTCTCTTTCCCTCGCAGTCCTTGCGCCTGACTCTCTTTGCGCGCTCTCTATCTCCCTCTGTCTGATTTTCTCTCCCGCACCCATTCCCTCTGTCTGACTCTCTTCTGTCTCTCACTCTCTTTAACTCTCTCTGACACTCTCTCTCTCTTGCTATCTCGCTCTCCATCTCCCTCTCCCTCTCCCTCTCTCGAACTATCGCTCCTTCTCTCTCTTTTTCTGACTCTTTCTCTCCCTGTTCTTGATCACCTCTCTCTCTTTCCCTCTGCCTCTCATTCTCTGTCTTTCTCCCACTGTCTAAAGCCCTCTCTCTGTATGTCTCTCTGACCCGCTGCCTGACTCACCCTCTCTCTCTTCCCCCGCGACTCTGCCTCGGTCTCGCTGTCTCTCGCCGTCTCTCTCTCCCAAATTCTCTCACTCTGTCTCTCTCACCGCCTCACCCTGATTCTCTCTTTCCATTCCTCGTCTGATTCGCTTTCTCAATGTCTTTTTCTCAAAAGCTATCTGACTCTCCCACTCTAGTTCCCTCTGTCTGATTTGCTCGCTCTCCCTCTGTCTGATTCTCTCTCTCTCTCACCCTCTCCCTGACATTATCTTCCCTTCACCTGCCTGATTCTCACTCCTGCTTCCTTTCTCTGACACTCTCTGATTCTCTCTCTTACCCTCTGTCTGACTCTTGCTCTCTCCCTCCCTCTGACTCTCTCTCCCCTGTGTCTCACTGTTCATCCAAATTTCCCTGTGTCTGATCTTTCTCTCACCCTCTCCCTGACTCTCTCAGTTTCCTACTGCCTGACTCAATCTCTCTCTCCCTCTATCTCTGTCTTACTCTCTTTCTCTCCCCCTTGCTGATTCTCTCCCTCTCTCAATTTTCTGTGTGACTGTCACTTTCTACCTCTTTATGTTCCTCTCTCACATCTCCGTCTCCCTCTGCGTGACTTTGTCTCTGTCTTTTCCACCCCTAATTTTCGCTCTACCCTTTCTCTCCCTCTGTCTGACTATCTCAGTCTATTTTATCACTCCATCTCCCTGTCTCTCTCTCCTTCCCTGCCTTGATCTCTGTCTGCTCTCCCTCCTTCTCGATCTAACACTCTGTCTCGCTGGTCCTTTTGTCTCCATCTGACGCAGAGAGGGGAGAGTAGAATGGAGAGGTTTGCGGGCGTATTGGAGAGATGTGGTGAGTAGAAGGAGTGAGATCATGGGGGATGGATAGAAAGGTGGAAGGGAGATAGAGACAGCAGGAGAGTGGGGGACGAAAGGAAGGATATAGAGAATACAGGCGGGTGGAAACCCTTGCGCAGGGAGGTGAGCGACAGCGAAAGAGAAGGAAAGGGAAGGGGCAGAGAAAGTGAGCATGTGCAGATAGAGGGAGAGAAATGGACAGAAAAAGAGGCGGAGGAGAACCGAGGAGAAAGTGCAGGAGAAGAAGTAAGGGGGAGGAGGGAGATCGAGCGTTGGAGAGAGAGAAAGAGAGAATGAGTGAGAGCGAGAGAGATGGATGCTATTGATTGGGTAAAGAGGGGAGCGGGATAGAGATTAATTCAGCCCAAGGCCATGTTCGAGTGGAGGGATCTAAAGTTGTAAGCAAGGACAGAGGGACGTTAACACATCTACTGAGCTCAGGCATCCATCCCGTCCACTTCCCTGAGGACCAGGACGTGGGGCTGAAGATGTCTCTCCCAAGCTCAGCTTCTTCAACACAAAGACAAATAACAACATCTTTCACTCTGCTTCCCGACACCTTTTAATGAACATTTTTTTATTGTTTACAAATTGAAGTGATGGATACAGTCAGTATTATGCCTTTCCTCAGTGTCTCTGAGTTGTGAGAAACATTGAAATATGTCCCTGTAACTCCCTGTGCGATCAGGTTGGATAGTCGAGCACTACCCTCAGTCTGTTTCGTCACCGAAACAATGAACTGCAATGAGAAAATCAGGATGAATTGGCTAATGAGTAGATTTGGTCGATTCATGAATTTTGCTAAAGGGATATTTCAGCACATTGTTCAGCTGCTGTCTGAACTTAGTCTGGGTCACAGCATAAATCGCGGTGTTTGTGCAGCAACTGAGAAGCTGCAGCATGAAGCCCAATTCGCGCACACACCGTAACGGAGACACTGACTCATACCCAATATACCACATCCGGTACCATATGGAATACACCATTAATAGAGACCATAACACGATGAAATTGGCCGAGATCACAAACAGCAAAATAATGGATTTTTTTCGGTTTTTCATTTCTGTGTCAGATTGAGCATCCCCATTGTTGTGAGTGCAAAGTCTCCTGCGGGCTCTGCTGGTCACTAAAATGTGTCTGACGGTGAAAACATTGAGCAGCAAAATCAGGAGAAATGGGAGAGCCGGGGTGAGAATGTGGTGGAGGAACTCGATTGCGATCCAAACATTGGATAATCGAACAGCCTCTTTTACCCAACAAAACCAGGGGCCGTTCCACAGCCAATTCCAAGGTGTGAACATAAAATACCAGAAAATGTTCTTTAAACAGCTCAACACAGTCACTGCTCCCAGAACCACAGCCGCTGTTTTCTCACTGCAATATTTACTTTTCAGCTTCTGGCAACTAATGGCCACAAACCGATCAAATGTGAAAGTGACGGTGAACCAGACAGAACAGTCAGTAGCTGCATAAAGCAGGACTGCGTGGATATTACACACGGGGATGGACCTCATGAAATAAAATTGTTCCCGATAAACAATGGGAATGTGTCTCAATATCAGGTCCAGGATAATGACCAGTAGATCCGTCAGTGCCATGGCCTCCAGGTAACGTCTGATACATGGAGACAATCCACAGTCTTTATAAATCAGGACGTAGATCGTCACTACGTTAACTGTGAAGACGAAAAACAAACACAGTATTCATTAGTATGGAGGCAAAGTAACCGTTTTGATTGACAACAGAGTGATATTTTCAAATGTGTCACTGTATACAGAGATTTATTAACAGAATGAGAGCTGAAATAACAAATGGGATCGTCTGAATTCCTGACAGTAATGTGTCATGTTCACAAGAAACCCTCCCTTTCCAAACACTCAGAAGCAAATCCAGATGAACAGATGTTTTCCAGAATATGCCCACACACTCAAATACTCGAGAACAAGCACAGGGTACTTCTTTCTAGTTCCGAATACAGAGGGTGAAAACGTCCTGAATGAATTTCTCCCAGTTCCTTGCAGACAAACAGAGTTTGGAAATTTCTGAGTTTTAGTCTTAATTGTGGTTGGTCCTGTGTCATGAAGAAACATAAACGCAGGGAACACCTATTCACCGATTTCACTGCCTGAAGGGAACCCTCCCCTTGTGATCTTATCATTTGTTCAATTCACTTTCGTTCGGCAGTTCGCAAATAATGTCAGTTTTAGAATGTTCTGGACAATGTCAGTTATAGAATGTTTCAGCAGATGCCATTTACAGAATGTTCGGTGAAGGTTATTGGGCATGGAATGGTCCAGAAAATGTCAATAGCATGGACGGTTCCGGAGAATATTGGGTGTACCATGTTCAGGGGAATGTCAGTTAAAGAATGTTTCGTGGATATCAGTTATAGAATGTTGGGTATACAATGTTCCAGAAAATGTCAGTTACCGAATGCTCAGTACACAATGTTCCAGAGAACGTTGAGGATAGAATGTTCCGGGAATGTCAGCCACAAAATGTAATGGTCTCATACATAAAGTCCCATATCAGAAAGGCCCTTCTGATCATTAGGTTTCGTGAGACCGACTCAGCCTCACATTGGGAATATCTCCCCAAACTCAAATGAACTGGCATTTTGCAACAAAAGAAAATACAGGTAAGGCGCGATCTCAATCATTGAATGGAATATTCTCTTTTACGATCATCCCTTACTCCGAGACCTACCCCACTTCCTTTTTGTTTTTGTATATCTCTGCTAAATATAAAATATTTCACATATTCATTACCCAGAATCGGTCACCCTGTGGCCATGCTTCTCTAATGCTATTAAATCATTTCCATTTTCGTCAACATATGTAGTGATTCCATCAGTCTGTTTTGAGAAGGCAACATTGAGTCAGACAGAGTATTTTTCATTCAGTTTGTAAACCCGATAGCTCCCGCTCCATTGTTAGCATTATTCCTCATGTTGATCCGGTCAGGAAACAGTCTGACATCGTTGTACACACAGAATCAACTCTAATGTTTCATGAAGTCCCATCACCATCCCTAGATATATCCTGTCCAACCGGCAGGCCTCCCACCAGTGGTGCGCACAATGTTGGATACAATCAAGAAAGCAGCTACCCTGGAATTCCTCAACATTGATTCCAGAATCCGTCACATCTCATGATAACAGGTAAAATATGATCGAGGAAATCATCTGATGATAGATATGTACTGCCCTACGCACCACCACTCGGTGATAACTCAGTTCCCGTAGATATTGAAAACAAATCTGAGGAAGCACTGAGTGTAAAATTGGCGCAGAATGTACTCTTGGTGTGGGACTTCAATGTCCATCAACAAGGGTGTCTCCACAGCAGCCAGAGTGTGGGAAGAGATGGGGAGGAAACACGAAGGAAAATTTCTCACCAAGTTGCATGTCAGATTTGGACCTGTCTAGAACAGCATCTGTATCAGCAGCTAGCACACATCCCTGGCGAAGAGAAAGTCTCAGCCTCATATTGAACACATGACCCATTGTGTTATGTTGCGCTAACTCCTGTGAGATCAGACATACTTCTAAATGACGAAGCAAATGGAAACGGGTCATCCATGAAGTACTGTCGTCTATCAGCAGATGTAGCATCAATGGAATTTCCTTCATCATAAAACCAGAAGTGGGCTATTCAACTGATTGTTCCCAAAAGTTCAGTAACAATCACAACTGCACGTGTGCAGAAGCAGGCTATTTAGCCCATCAAGAATTTTAAACAGGAACATAATGAGGCCATTCAGCCATTCAGGAAGGTTATTCAGCCTTTGGAGTATATATTTTCATCTCTCGTAGCTATTACAGAGTAAAGGGAAGGGAACATTCAGCCTTTCGAAGGAATACTGCGAGGACGGGTTACTGACCAAGGTACAGGGATAAAAATAGAATAAATTACTCTCTACCAGTTTAACACAAATTAACGACTGCAGTGAAAAAGTCATCTGCGCTGGAGCCTCAAATAGTTGCATACATATCAATAGTTTGCATAAATTGATCAAATGTGCTCCACTGACATTTAAAATGACACGAAGATAGACTGGAAATAAAGTTGTGAATAGGAGTTATAGATTCTGTAAATGAATAAACAAACGACAACAACTTGTCAGATGGAATATAAGGTGGGTAACAGTGAACGTGTAATTTTTTTCAGGCAGAATGAAAGATTGTATACTATGTACTGGAGGGCTGTCTCTCACCCGTTCACACATCAGAAGTTTTGATCCATCTCACTGATGACCTGCTCCCACATGTTCTCATTGGCACCATTGCTCTCAGTACACACGGTCTATTTTGGTGTGGTTGGTTGGCAGTGATGAGTATTGACGGAGAGGGTGCGTTAAGCCATGTACCGAGGGGACAGCATCTGTACGAGAGGCCATTGTTTCTTTCTACGTGGAGACATGAAAACGATGGGGATTGGCAGAATGTTTCTGAATGAAGAGGCTGTGGTTGCTGCCAGGACACTGGATAACCCCCATACGATGTGCTGTGCCTGGTCACACTGCAACATTAATTGCGTGAGAAGCAGGCTCGTATCATGATAATGAGAACTAAAGGCACTGCCACATCAGCTGAAATGGTTCCGCTATCTGAATCCACTATCGAGAGTTATTAACACAGAGGAGATGTATGTTCAGCGTGGAGACCTGCGTAGATCAGTATCTCGTCCATTCAACCCTGGTATCTGCCGACTGCGAAAAACTGTGTAGATCAAACCAGTGCTTTGAACTATACATCTCGACTCGGTATCTGTCCAGGGCGGGGAGCTGTGCAGACCACAGCACTGCACTGATCTATAAATCCGGACGAGATGTCTGCGCAGCACTTGGAACTATGCAGCCTACAGCCGTGTATGGATCTGTAAACATGGACTGGATATCCGCTCAGCACTGGGTTCTGAGTGTACCACAGCAGTGAACTGACATGTAAACTTGGACTAGATATTTGTCCAGCACAGGTCACTGTGCAGACCACAGCAGAACATTGATTAAAAAAAAGGACGAGCTATTTGCTTTGCACAGGAAGCTAGGCAGACCACAGTGCATTGGTGTATACACGTGGAACAGATATCTATCCAGCATGGGGAGATTTTCAGACCACACCAGAACTGTATCTAAGCCACTCTGAGTAATGTAGTTTGGAAGAGGTTGTGATGAATTTTCTGGCACGTTCTCTACCTTCCAAAGCTTTTCCAAATTACGGTGAGAATGGATTATAAAGCCCTGAAACAAACTCAATGGGAGCACACGGTCCATCTATGGGCATGTTCATATCCTTCTGTTAATATCTCGGAGACAGCTTTGTAAGGAATTGGATAAAAAAAAACCCAGATTTTAATCTCCAAAGTCATTCTTTGAAGAAGGAAAAAGCCGCAAAATGCCCTAAAGATTGTGGCAGAATCAAAATCTTCCAGTCGGAGCTTTTCTGCTTGGCCATTATTTCTTTTTCTGTTTTTCTCTGTATTCTGAAATTAACTTTTCCAAGTTAGTCTGAGAGGAATGGAGAAGGTGAGTGCCAGTGGGAAGCGTGTTGTGGGGAGGTGAGGCCTCGAGATTTAAAGCACAGCGCCAGCAAGGAGACAGAGTCCAGTGTGTCCTGGAGACTGGGCACGTTGTCGTCTGATGACTCGGCCTGGTGTGGTCTGTAGACTAAGCCCATTGCGGCCTGGAAACCGACCTGGTGCTTTCTGGAGTCTGGGTAGGCGATGGTCTGAAGACTGTTCCCAGTGCAGTCTGGAGAATGGTCCCAGTGCAGTTTGGAGACTGGGCCCGGTGCAGTCTGGAGACAACGACAAGTGCAGTATGGAGACTGGCATGGTGCTGCCTTCAGATTGGACCCAGTGTGGTCTGGAGACTGGGCCTGTTGAGGTTTGGTGAGTGGGCGAGATATGGTCTGGAGACTGGGACCGTTGCGGTCTGGAGTTTGGGACTGGTGCAGACCAGAGATTGGGCCTGGTGCGGTCTGGAGACTGGGCCACACGCGGTCTGGAGACTGGGCCCAGTGCAGTCTGGACACAGGGACCAGTGCAGTCTGGAGACTGGCCTGCTGCTGACTAGAGATTTGGCCCAGTGTGGTCTGGAGACAGGGCCCGTTGAGGTTTGTTGAGTAGGCCAGGTGTCTTGAGATTGGCATTGATGTAGACTGGAGACTGGGCTGTCTTCAGTCTGGAGAGTGGGCCCGCTGCTGTTTGGAGACTGGGCATGGTGTTCTCTGTTGACGCAGCCCGCTGCAGCCTGGAGACTCAAGCCGGTGCTGTCTGGAATCTGGGCGCAGTGAGGTCTGAAGATTGTGCCTGGCGCTGTCTGGAGACTCTGCACAGTGTGGCCTGGTGCCGTCTGGAGACTGGGCCCAGCGTTGCCTCGAAACTGAGCCCAGCACGGTCTGGGGACTCGGTGTTGGCGCAGACTGGGGTGATAGAGAATGTAAATTAAGTGTGTTCTTTTTCTTATTTTTCTTCTGGACTTTAATTTCTTATTCTTTCATTGTGGTATCTAGTATATTCGTATGTATACCTCGGTATCTTGCACCTAAGATGTCACCATAAGCGAAGACATTTCAAACTTTTCACTACATTCATTAAGGTGCAAACAACAATGAAGGCAAGTCGATTCAAATGTCAAAAAGTCATTCAAATTGATACCTTTTCCAAAACAAAATCTACACCTTCTGCAGTGGTTTGAAGTGACTAACAGAGGGTTATATTACATTAGTTTAAACACAAGATGGAGGGACAGACGGAGGTAATGTGAAGAAGTGAGGAAGGACTTTTGATCCCCATTTCAATGGATTCACTGCCAAAACAACAGAAACTCAAATTTTCAGAAACGCAGATGCAATGCTAAACACATGAATGCACTAAATCACAAAAATACAGATACAGGCAAACACAGACAGACAGAAACACACAAACACACACACACACGCACACACAAACACAGGCACACGTAGACATTCGGCCTATCATGCCTGTCCTGTCACACAGACCCTGGCTTATCTGATCTGTGGCTCAAAATTATTTTCTCTTGGAAAATAAGGCATGGAAATTGACTGAGCTTGTAATGTAGGTGTGCTGTGGTACCAGTAAACGTAATTCTATTATTTTGAAAATGGTTCTGGAAAAGGATAGACCTGGTTCACAAGTTAGCATTATAAATTTCAGCGAGGCCCATGGTGATGGCTTGCACCAGCAACTTTGAATAGATGATTGGCGAAGCTGTTGGCAGGTAAAGCGACGTTTGACAAATGGGAAGTTTTCAATAGCGAGATAATGACAGTTCAGAGACAGCATGTTCCTGTTCGTGTGAAGAGCTATGATAGCAGAAATAGGGAACAGCACATGGCAGGTGATGTTGCGGCTCAGGGTAAAAACGATGTATGAGTCAGTTGCCCTGAGCTGGGATCAAATGAATCCCTTGAACGCATGGGATGTCGAAGTACTCTTGCGCTGGAAGTCATGATGGCAAAAAGGGAAAATGAGAAGATTTGGATCATAAGGATAACGAAAGTTGGAAAAGATCTGATAAGTATATGAAGAGCAAAATAGAAACTAAGGAGAGAATTGTGCCGCCAAATATCAAACAGCCATCAATGTGTGACTCCACAGAGAACGAATTAGGTTTATTGTCACATGACGAAAGTGGAAAGAATACAAGTAACCACATGTGTTTCAATCTCAGGAACAACGTTCTACTTCCCCACGAAATATTGAATCTTTGGACAAAACAGAAAAATAAAGATAACAAACTCAAAATGTCAAACTATACAGCCCTTTCTGTAAAAGTGGAAAAAACACAGGAACACAGTAAAAAGTTCAAGAAAACCCTCGATAAGTGCCTGACGATCTTGCGTAGATTCTCCTCACAAGGACACGACGTCCCCCACTCCGCTGCTTTATAGCCTGTTCCTGCTCAATCTTTCAGTTTCTACACAAAAATATGCATCACAACTACACAATTGCACATCCGTATTTAACGTAGAAAACGCATGGAAGCAAGGGAACTTGAGAAAGAAAATCCATATAGGGATATTTTGAAGAGAAACTGTTGAGGTCTTATAATACATAACCGTATATAAATGCACCAGACCAGTTTGTGTATCTTAGGTCATTGTACGAAACTGGGTAAGAAATTGCAGGTCCCCGAGCTGAGATATTTGCAAAATTTCTCAGCGTTCTGATCAACTCTGATTTCACTGCACAATATTTTAAATAATGTGACGGAGCCTGGATTTTTGAGATGTAATGATCAAATGTTTAGAATGTTTTCTTTTGCTTTTGCAAGCGAGGCAGGGAGGTGACCATATACAGGTGTCTAAAAGGGTGAGATGCACGGACAGGGTGAAAATGCAAGGTTTTTAACGGAGGATAGAGCTTTCCAAATCCAAACAACATAAATTTAATGTGAGAGTCCCGACATTTCAAAAGGTAATAAGAGGCAGCTGTTGCTCCCAGAGCATGGTATGTATATATACACCGAGCTGTCGGAAGAAATGACACAGGCGAGTATACTCAAAACGTTTAACATACAATTGAATGTGGACATGAACTGAATTGTTTAGAGAGGTATTGCCAAACGCAGGCGAAAAGTATGCATTCAATTGAGCAAATCTTGAGATTGGGACGGGTTGCGCCGAAGGGTCTGTTTGCATGTTGCATGACTCTGTAGTGTCTCTTTAATCGGCAATAATTCATTGCCCTCTATTCATTTCCAGGTCAAAAATCCCATTTAAATACTTTCAAAGCTCTCCGAAATTTCTTGAAGAGAGAATTCCCGACATTCATGTGGTGGTCTAGACCACAGCAGCAGCATAAGCAGAATTTTATTCAACAAAAAACTGTTACTTTTTGCCTGGCGTGCTCCCTCAATCCCATTAAAATTAACCTGATCTATGATTCAGCGACAAGTGTGGGTGAACATGCCATGGTCAGAACCATGTGTATCTAACACAGATGACAACCCGTTAAAGCTACTCCACTCGACTGATTACATTCCAAATAGTCGGACTAGCACCTGATAGAGAAAGCAAAATGATCCCACGAGAAACAAATCAGATCTAAACTCTGCAGTCCTGCCATATCCAGAAATAAATGGAGATGGTCTATGAAACAAATCACTGGCGGAGAGGCGTCCAAAATTTTCCCCATTATGAAGACTGGAACAGTTCTGAACATCAGTGTAATAAACAAGGATGTAGCCTCTGCACCACTCACAGCCAGAAGTGTTGAGTCCATGGTCCACCTGACCCTCGTCATTACGCTCTCAAAATCACAGATGCCAGTCTAAACTCAATTCCATTCACTGCACGTGACACGAACAAACAGCTGATCACTGTAGATACGAAAAAGGCAATGGGTCCTGATATCATTCCTGCAATTGGACTGAAGACTTGTTCTGCACAACAAACCCTGTCCACGAGGAAGCTGTTTCATTCCAGCTGCAACTCTGACGATCTACCTGACGATGTGCAAAATTACTCAATTACGTCCAGTCCATTACAGGAGAGCAATTACATTCCGACCAATGTCAACCCCCTCAGTCCGATCACGATAGTCAAACATTTGGTAGTTCTTTTTCACAGAGCTGTCAAGAAGCAGAGCCATAACCTGCACAGTGTGGTTTCCGATCGGCTTCCATATGGAGATGGCGCGGTTGTGGAAATGTCAATTGCTTACTAATCCATGACAGGCTAATGTTCTGGCAACTGGCGGAAGTTAATACGGAAACAAATACATTGCGAGGTCTAAACTATGGAGGCATTAACAGTGACCCTGAAACAATGCCGATTGTAAACACCAATTTGCTTCCCCAATGTGCTTTCAGGAATCAAATCTCCCGTGCTTTCCAAGTCTGGCCTAAAGGGGTCTCCAGATACACGGACATGTTATAAACTCTTCAATGGTTTGCGACACAGCTGAACAGGACACTGAAATGTCACAAACTGCTCCGAATTCTTAAACGATAAACCCGGACAGAACATCTGGTCCCAGCTTCGCTATCGGAAAAAGGAACGGGACATACTGTCCTGATGCGAGTGATGCTCAAAAAACACAGCAGGTCAGGCAACATCCGAGGAACAGGTAAATCGAAGTGTCAGGCAAAAGCTCGTCATCAGGACCGTGCTGAAGTTTTTTTGTCCTAGACATCAATTGTCATGCTCCTCGAGTGCAGCCTGACCTGCTGTTCTTTTCCATAGAACATAGAACATAGAACAATACAGCACAGAACAGGCCCTTCGGCCCACGATGTTGTGCCGAACATCTATCCTAGATTAAGCACCCATCCATGTACCTATCCAATTGCCACTTAAAGGTCGCCAATGATTCTGACTCTACCACTCCCACGGGCAGCGCATTCCATGCCCCCACCACTCTCTAGGTAAAGAACCCACCCCTGACATCTCCCCTATACCTTCCACCCTCCACCTTAAATTTATGGCCCCTTGTAACACTCTGTTGTACCCGGGGAAAAAGTTTCTGACTGTCTACTCTATCTATTCCTCTGATAATCTTATAAGCCTCTATCAAGTCACCCCTCATCCTTCGCCGTTCCAACGAGAAAAGGCCGAGAACTCTCAACCTATCCTCGTACGACCTATTCTCCATTCCAGCAACATCCTGGTAAATGTTCTCTGCACCCTCTCCAAAGCTTCCACATCTTTCCTAAAGTGAGGCGACCAGAACTGCACACAGTACTCCAAATGTGGCATAACCAAAGTCCTGTACAGCTGCAACATCACTTCACGACTCTTGAATTCAACCCCTCTGCTAATGAACGCTAATACAACATAGGCCTTCTTACAAGCTCTATCCACCTGAGTGGCAACTTTCAAAGATCTATGTACATAGACCCCAAGATCCCTCTGTTCCTCCACCTGACTAATAACTTTACCGTTACCCCTGTATTCTGCATTCTTATATCTTCTTCCAAAATGGACAACCTCACACTTGGCAGGGTTGAACTCCATCTGCCACTCCTCAGCCCAGCTCTGCATCATATCTAAGTCCCTTTGCAGCCGACAACAGCCCTCCTCACTATCCACAACTCCACCAATCTTCGTATCATCTGCAAATTTACTGACCCACCCTTCGACTCCCTCATCCAAGTCTTTAATAAAAATTACAAACAGCAGAGGACCCAGAACTGATCCCTGCGGAACTCCACTTGTAACTGGGCTCCAGGCTGAATATTTACCATCTACCACCACTCTCTGACTTCGACCGGTTAGCCAGTTTTCTATCCAATTGGCCAAATTTCCCTCTATCCCATGCCTCCTGACTTTCCGCATAAGCTACCATGGGGAACCTTATCAAATGCCTTACTAAAATCCATGTACACTACATCCACTGCTATATCTTCATCCACATGCTTGGTCACCTCCTCAAAGAATTCAATAAGACTTGTAAGGCAAGACCTACCCTTCACAAATCCGTGCTGGCTGTCCCTAATCAAGCAGTGTCTTTCCAGATACTCATAAATCCTATCCCTCAGTACCCTTTCCATTACTTTGCCTACCACAGAAGTAAGACTAACTGGCCTGTAATTCCCGGGGTTATCCCTATTCCCTTTTTTGAACAGGGACACAACATTCGCTACTCTCCAGTCCCCTGGTACCACCCCCGTTGACAGTGAAGACGAAAAGATCATTGCCAACGGTACTGCAATTTCCTCTTTTGCTTCCCACATAATCCTAGGATATATCCCGTCAGGCCCGGGGGACTTGTCTATCCTCAAGTTGTTCAAAATGTCCAACACATCTTCCTTCCTAACAAGTATCTCTTCTAGCTTACCAGTCCGTTTCACACACTCCTCTTCAACAATACGGTCCCTCTCGTTTGTAAATACAGAAGAAAAGTACTCGTTCAAGACCTCTCCTATCTCTTCCGACTCAATACACAATCTCCCACTACTGTCCTTGATCGGACCTACCCTCGTTCTCGTCATTCTCATGTTTCTCACATACGCATAAAATGCCTTGGGGTTATCCTTGATCCTATCCGCCAAGGATTTTTCATGCCCTCTCTTAGCTCTCCTAATCCCTTTCTTCAGGTCCCTTCTGGCTATCCTGTATCCCTCCACTGCTCTATCTGAACCCTGTTTCCTCAACCTTATGTAAGCCTCCTTCTTCCTCTGTACTAGACATTCAACCTCCCTCGTCAACCAAGGCTCCCTCACACGACCATTTCTTTCCTGCCTGATAGGTACATACATATCAAGGACACGTCGTATCTGCTCCTTGAAAAAGTTCCACATTTCCAGCACAACTCTAATCTAGACTGTCATCTCCATCATTTGAATACCCACTTCTGCCTGGGAAACGCATTCCTGTCGATCCTGCAAAGTATTTCTTCCTTACATCTGTGAGCTTGTCACAACATTAGCAGATCTTTCCTACATATTTTACAGAAGCATCTGGCCATTCAAGACATTGAGCCTCCCCCATTCTAGTTCATGGCCGCATTTCTACTGTCAACACTTTCCCCACGCAACTCTTCCTGTGATTAATTATCAGAAAATATGAATTCGGAGCTGCAGTAATCACTTCGGTCCATAGAGTTTTCTGCACTATTAGTACTTTAATTGCTGTTCCTTTAACTCCACAGCATACTCATACTCTCTCCCCATACCTTTCGAGTCGAGAAATCCTCTTTTATATCCAGCGCCTTGGATTTCACACACTTTTGTGGTAGACAGTTCAACAGTCTCTGAGTGCAGACATTTATTCTCATCTCAGTGCAGAGTGGCCTGCCTGTGCCTAATGATTTGGTCTCTTATATTAGACATGCCCTGCTCGTGGAATTATCATCCCTGCTTCCAAACCGCCTCGCCCTCTCAGAGTTGTATACATTTCACAGAGACTTCCAATTCCAAAACAAAGGAATACAGTCCCAGTCGATGTAAACTCTGCCCCCACATCAAGCTTGCCATCTCTGAGATCACCCTAGTCAACGTTCGCTGCGCTGCCTCTATGTCAGTTGTGTCCTTTATTAAGTGAGGAAACAAAAACTGCACACAATGCTGTACAATATTCGCGATGAAGTCATACCAGGAATTTGTACAGTTGCAGTAAGACAACTGGACTCCTTTGAGAAAATGAGGAATGCAGATGCTGGTGATCATAGTTGAGAGTGTGGTGCTGGAAAAACACAGCAGCTTCGGTCGCATTCAAGGAGGAGATGAGCCAATCATCGACACTTTCTCCTGTGCTCAAATTCCCATTCAAACGAGCTTCAGCACGCTATTTATCTTCATAACTGCTTTCTGTCCTGCAATATTGCGTACTGTGACTGGTGCAGAGGGAGATCCAGACTTGTTTCAATGCTACAGCTACCCATTTGGTGGGCCTATGTACATTGGTCGGCGTGCCAATGCCATTCCTAATGTTGAATTCTGGCGTCGGAACTCACTACTCAGCATGGCCCTCGGAGCTCTGCCCAGAAGTGAACAAGAAAGGACAGAACATAGCGCAGTACAGGCCCTCAATGTTGCGCCGCCCTGTCAAACTAATCTGAAGCCCAACCCACTTACACTATTCCATGTACGTCCATATGCCTGTCCAATGACAACTTAAATGAATTTAAACTTGGCGAATCGACTACCGGTGCAGGCAAAGCATTCCATAACCTTACTACTTGTCAGTAAAAAATGAAGTCTGCAGATGCTGGAGATCACAGCTGAAAATGTGTTGCTGGTCAAAGCACAGCAGGCCAGGCAGCATCTCAGGAATAGAGAATTCGACGTTTCGAGCATAAGCCCTTCATCAGGAATCATAAACTTACTACTCTCTGAGTAAAGAAACTACCTCGACATCTGTCTTACACCTATCTCCCCTCATTTTAAAGTTGTGTCCCCTCGTGTTTGCCGTTCCCATAATTGGATAAAGGCTCTCCGTTTCCACCCTATATAACCCTCTGATTATCTGGTATGTCTCTATTAAGCCACTACTCAACCTTCTTCTCTCCAATGAAAACAGCCTTAAGGCCCTCAGCCTTTCCTCGTAAGACCTTCCCTCCATACCAGGCAACATCCTAGTAAACCTCCTCTGCACCCTTTCCAAACCTTCCACATCCTTTTTATAATGCGGTGACCAGAACTGTACACAATACTCCAAGTGTGGCCGTATCAGAGCTTTGTACAGATCATAATTATCTTCATAGATCCTCATGTTTAAATAGAAGACTGCTGTTCTATTGTTCCCACCAAAGGGCACAATGTCACATCTATCCACATTGTTCTTCATTTGCCACGTATTTGCCCGCACACTCCACTTTTGCAGTAATTTTGAGCGTTATCGCATCCTCCTCACCTGCTCACAATTCGACATTAGATAGTGCCATCAGCAGATTGGGATAAATTGCATTTGATTCCATCATTCCATCGAGCCAATGTTTGCTGTGTTTTGGGAGTAGGTGGGGCCCAAACCCAATTCCTGTCATACTGTATGATACTTTATCGCCAGCAAAGTATCCTTTTATTTCGATGTTTCTGGTCCAAAGGCTTCAGTGACGGAGCCTGTCCACTCTGACCTCTTCATTTTCTGACTTATTCCCTCTCACTTTTCTTGTTTTAACTTACTTAAGCCCAGAATAACAGAAGGAAATTGAATTTGAATGTTCTTTTTTTGAAACCTAGAAAACCAATCATGCTTTGTTAGGGCACTGTGGGAATATTGCGTGCAATTCTGGTCTCCTTCCTCTCAGAAAGATGTTGTGAAACTTGAAAGGGTTCAAAAAAGATTTACAAGGCTGTTGCCAGGGTTGGGGGAAGGCTTAACAGTCTGAGGTTGTTTTCCCGGGAGCGTCGGAGGCTGAGGGGTGACCTTATAGAGGTTTACAAATAATGAGGGGCATGGAGACTGTAAATAGGCAAAGTCTTTTCCTTGTGGTCGGGTTTAGAGTGAGAGAGCAAAGATATAAAAGAGACCTAAGGGGCAAAGTTTTCACGCAGAGGGTGGTACATGTATGGAATGTGCTGCCAGACGAAGTGGTGGAGGGTGGTACAATTGCAACATTTAAGAGGCATTTGGATGGGTATATGAATAGGAAGAGTTTGGAGGGATATGGGCCAGGTGTTGGCAGGTGGGACTAGATTGATATGGGATATCTGTTCGGCATGGACGGGTAGGAATGAAGGGTCTGTTTCCATGCTGTACATCTCTATGACGCTATAACCTAACGGGTCACGAGGATGTATAAATTCGGTATTTTGAAATTAGAGGGAGAGCAACTGCCGTTGAACAGCCGAGCAATTGCTGTGGAACCGGAGAGCTAACTGTGCATCTAACTTGTTGGTCTCAAACAAATTCGAAAACGCTTCGATCATATTTACCTTTTCATGTAAAGCCTGTTTGCAGAGTTAAAAAAGAAGGAAAATCGACCCAGGGATATCGATAGATGGATGATTGAAGACAGCAGAGCAGGCAGTGACTGTGTGGTCTTGAGATTAATTTAATAAGTTGCTTAATAAGTGGATTATTGGAACAGCACCTTTTTATGGATATAGAGTGCGATAGTGGGTAATTCAGAAAAGGAGATATTGAATTTACTGAAAAGTCATTGATTAGAATTCAGTGTAACATGTATGAAAATAAGTTGTGAAATTTCGCTGAAAGCCATTTCCCTGCACTTGGTCTGTATCCCTCGTATGATTTCTATCCATGCATTTGCCCTATTCTCCTTCAAGTGTTGATAGTATACTCAATTTAGCGACTTGTGTTCGCAGCTGCTACCATTTGTGTGCCAACCTCTGTGTTAAAATTACCCCTCAGGGTCCCTTTTGTTTCGTCCCCTCGAACCATAAGTTGATGGTCTCTCGTCCTCGATTCTGCAAGCATTGGACAAAGTCTAAGTGTTTTTACCCTATGAATGCCTCTCAAGATCTTATACACTTCCGTAAGATATCCCCTCAGATTCCAATGTTCTGAAAAATAAATCGCAGCCTGTCCAACCTCTCCTGAAATCTCAGACCGTTCAGTCCAGGCAACAGCTTCGTAGATTTCTTCTGTACTCTCTCCAGTTTAAGAAGATCCTGATGTAACCAGGTAACTGAAACTGAGCACAATTCTCCAAGTGCAGCCTCGCAAAAGACTTGTACAATTTCAAAATATCTTCCCAAACTCTGTACTCAATGTCCTGAATGATGAACACATGTGTGCCAAAAAACCCTCTTCACTGCCCTGTCTACCCGTGACTTCACAGTTGCTACATTGATTAAGGCCCTACCACTCACCATTACTTGATTTTCCAAAAATTCGAGAACTCACACTTACCTATATTAAGCTCCATTTGCCATTTCTTGGCCCATTTCACCAGCTGATCAATGACCTGCTGCAATTTTAAATAACTTATCTGACAGTCCATAATTCCACCCAATAAAGTAACATCACAAACATACTAGTAGTGCCTTTGTACATACTCGCCCAAATCATTGACATAGCCAACAAACAGTTATGTTCCCAGCACAGGCCCGTGAGTAAATTCAGTGTGCTCAGGCCAACAGTCTGAAAAGCTTCCTTCCACAATTACACTCCGCTGCCTACCATCAAGCCAACTGTGTGTCCAATTTTCCTCCCTACCCTCGATTCACGCAATCTAAACTTCCAGAACAGCCTACCACATGGATCCCTATCACAGACTTGACAGAATTCCACAGAGACTACGCCAAACACCCAGCCCTCGTCAACCTTTCTCGTCACTTTATTGATGAACTCCAACAAGTTATTGAGGCACGATCTTCTACTCACAAAGCCATGCTGATTGCTCCTAATAAAACCCTGTGTAGTAATGTTCCTGGAGTTCATGGGGTGAAATATTTGGGCGGTTCTATTACCCGAAACAAGACTCGGGTAGCTTCTTCCACCCATCTTGCTCCTCTAACTGGAAAAAATAAGTTCTGTGTGTCGGTTGGTGAGGTGACAAGTATTTCCTCTCGTGTTTCATTGCTTTCAGGGGGTCTATTTGGAAATTTATAATAGAGGGAATGGAAGTTAGGACAGCTGGCTGCTCCTCTTGCTGTGTGTGGGAGACAAGGGTCATAGTTGGTGTCCCTGTTGGCTTTACGTTTCGGAAGTGCACCAAACTCCAGTTCCTCCAGGACCGTGTTAGGGATCGGAAGCAGGAGCTGAATGAACTTCGGACCATTCCGGAGGAGAGGAGGGTTCTTGAGAAGAGTTGTTGTGGTTCTGTTCGCCGAGCTGGGATTATGTTGCAAACGTTTCGTCCCCTTTCTAGGTGACATCTTCAGTGCGTGGGAGCCTCCTGTGAAGCGCTTCTGTGCTGATTCCTCCGGCATTTATACTGGTTTGAATCTGCCGCTTCCGGTTGTCAGTCGCTGTCCGCTGCAGTGGTCGGTATATAGGGTCTAGTTCGATGTGTCTGTGGATAGAATTTGTGGATGAGTGCCATGCCTGTAGGAATTCCCTGGCTGTTCTCTGTTTGGCCTGGCCTATAATAGTGGTGTTGTCCCAATCGAATTCATGTTGTTTGTCATCTGAGTGTATGGCTACTAGAGATAGCTGGTCGTGTCGTTTCGTGGCTAGTTGGTGTTCATGGATGCGGGTTGTTAGCTGTCTTCCGGTTTGTCCTATGTAGTGTTTTGTGCAGTCCTCGCATGGGATTTTGTACACTACGTTGGTTTTGCTCCTGCTGGGTATCGGGACCTTTGTCCTGGTGAGTTGTTGTCTGAGAGTGGCTGCTGGTTTGTGTACTGTTATGAGTCCTAGTGGTCGCAGCATCTGGCTGTCAGTTCAGAAATGCTCCTGATGTATAGGAGTGTGGCCAGTCCTTTGAGTTGTGGCATGTCCTCATTTCGTTGTCTTTCCCTAAGACATCTGTTGATGAAGTTGCGCGGGTATCCGTTTTTGGTGAATACCTTGTATATGTATTCTTCTTCCTCTTTTTGTAGTTCAGGTGTGCTGCAGTGTGTTGTGGCCCTTTTGAATAATGTCCTGATGCAACTTCGTTTATGTGTGTTGGGGTGGTTGCTTTCATAGTTTAGGACTTGGTCTGTGTTTGTGGCTTTTCTGTATACCTTCACGGTGAATTCTCCGTTCGGTGTTCTTTGTACCATCACGTCCAGGAATGGGAGCTGGTTGTCCTTTTCTTCCTCTCTCGTGAATCGGATTCCTGTGAGTGTGGCGTTGATGATCCGGTGTGTGTTCTCTATTTCTGTGTTTTTAATGATCACAAATGTGTCGTCCACGTATCTGACCCAGAGTTTGGGTTGTAATTGCGTTAAAACTGTTTTTTTTTCTAAACTGTGCATTACTGCTTCTGCTATGAGACCGGAGATCGGTGAGCCCATGGGTGTTCCGTTGATTTGCTCATCACACACACAAACGAAGTTGCATCAGGACATTATTCAAAAGGGCCACAACCCACTGCAGCACACCTGAACTACAAAAAGAGGAAGAAGCACACCGGATCATCAACGCCACACTCACAGGCATCCGATTCATGAGAGAAGAAGAAAAGGATAGCCAACTCCCATTCCTAGACGTGATCGTACAGAGAACACCGAACGGAGAATTCACCACAAGGGTACACAGGAAAACAACACACACAGACCAAGTCCTAAACCATGAAAGTAACCACCCCAACACACACAAACGAAGCTGCATCAGGACACTATTCAAAAGGGCCACAACACACTGCAGTACACCAGAACTGCAAAAAGAGGAAGAGGAACACCTATACAAGGTATTCGCCAAAAACGGATACCCGCGCAACTTTATCAACAGATGCCACGGAACGAGGACATGCCACAACCAAAAGGACTAGCCACACTACCATACATCAGGAGCGTCTCAGAACTGACAGCCAGACTACTGCGACCCTGAGGACTCATAACAGCACACAAACCAACAGCCACGCTCAGACAACAACTCACTAGAACAAAGGACCCGATACCCAACATGAGCAAAACTAATGTAGTTTACAAAATACCATGCAAGGACTGCACAAAACACTATCTAGGACAAACAGGAAGACAGCTAACAATCCTCATACATGAATATCAACTAGCCACGAAACGACACGACCAGCTATCCCTAGTAGCCACACACGCAGACAACAAGCAACATGAATTCGACTGGGAAAACACTACTATCATAGGGCAAGCCAGACAGAGAACAGCCAGGGAATTCCTAGAGGCATGGCATTCATCCACAAACTCCATCAACAAACACATCGACCTGGACCCAATATACCAACCACTACAGCGGACAGCTGAAACTGACACCCGGAAGCGGCAAGGACAGACCACTATAAATACCGGAAGAAACATCAAAGAAGCGCTTCGCAGGAGGCTCCAAAACACTGATGATGTCGCCTAGCCAGGGGACGAAACGTTTGCAACAAAAACTTCCAGCTCGGCGAACGGAATTTTCTATAGTTGTCTGATTTGTTCCAGGGATGTAATGGATGTAGCAACGATGATTCTCGATAATAGCGAGAAGAATAGGGCAGTAGTTATGGGGGACTTTAACATCTCCAATATTGCCTGGGAATTTATAGTTCAAGTAGCTTAGATAGGTCAGTTTTTGTTCAAAGTATGCAGAATTGTTTTTTTTGCCACAATATGTAGGCAGGCCAAAAAAGGAGCGATGTCGTATTGGATACGTTACTGGTGAATGACCTGGTCAGCTGTTAGCTTTCGAGGTAGGTAAGCACTATGGCAATATTGACGCAATTTAGTTATGTTGAGGCAGCAGTGCTAACCACTGTGCCACCATGCCGCCCAAGCTGCTGGTGGATCTCTTCCGATCCAAAGAACGAGTAGGTGAATGGTGAACTTACGTTTGATGAGACGCAGAGGATTCTTCAGGAAATCTTTGCCGTGTGGTGAGTAGTATAGAATAAAGATAATGCGAAACATTCCAAATGATGATAGTAAGTCTCTGTGGTTAGCACATCAGGCGTCACGCGCGGGTTCTGCCGATTGTGGGGCAGTGTGCTCAGGCAGGTCTGTGCAGTGTTGGTGATCATGTATTAAATTGAAAGCCAGCATATTGGCAGTTGATGTTTAAATGTAAAATAGTGGAGAATTAATCATGGTGTTGAACCGTTACGAGACTGTTGAATGTTTAAGACAAAGCCTGTATGCTAATTAGACTTTACTTTTATAAATGAACAAAAGGTCTGTTGAGGGAAGGCTCTGTGTATGCGGGAGAGACAGAGGGGCTCTGGCTTTCAGAAAGACTTTGTGTGTGTCTGCACGAGAGAGAGAGAAGATTTGGCTCGCAGAATGTCTGTGTGTATGTGTTTGACCATTTTAACCATTGTGATCTGGTTTATATGCAAAATTGCTTCTTGCTGGTTAAATGTTTGTCTGCCGGGAGCTCAAGATCAGGGGATGTTTTGATTTTATTTTTCACTGTAAGAATTGAAGATTTTTTTTAAATCTCTAGTTTCTCAAGGATCTGTCAGTGATTAGGGTTTTTACAAATATGTTAATGACAAAAGGGTAAAGAAGAAGAGAATAGGGTCCCTCAAAGATCCGCAAGGCGGCCTTTCTGTGGAGCCACAGAAAATGAGGGAGATATTAAATGAATATTTTGCATCAGTATTTACTGTGGTAAACGATATGGAAGATATAGTCTGCAGGGAAATAGATGGTGACATCTTGCAAAATGCCCAGATTACAGAGGAGGGAGTGCTGGATATCTTGAAACGGTTAAAGGTGGATAATCCCCAAGACCTGATCAGGTGTATCGAGAACGCTGTGGGATACTAGAGAATTGATTGCTGGGCCTCTTGCTGAGATATTTGAAACATCGATATTCACAGGTGAGGTGGTGGAAGACTGGAGGTTGGCAAACGTGTGCCACTGTTCAAGAAGGATGGTAAGGGCAAGCCAGGGAACTATAGACCGGTGAGCCTGACGTGTGTGGTGGGCAAGTCGTTGGAGGGAATCCAGAGGGACAAGTTGTACATGTGTTTGGAAAGGTATTGAGTGATTAGGGATAGTCAACATGGCTTTGTGCATGGGAAATCACGTCTCTCAAACTTGATTGAGTTTTTGAAGAATTTACAAAGAAGATTGATGAGGGCAGAGCAGTAGATGTGATTTACATGGATTTCAGGAAGGCGTTCGACAAGGGTCCCCACGGGACACTGTTTCGCAAAAAAGATCTCATGGAATACATGGAGAACGAGCCATTTGGATGCAGAACTGGCTCAAAGGTAGAAGAAAGAGGGTGGTGGTGAAGGGTTGTTTTTCATAATGGAGGCCTGTGACCAGTGGAATGCCACAATGATCGATGCTGGGTCCTCTACCTTTTGTCATTTACATTAATGATTTGGATGCGAGCATAAGAGGTACAGTTAGCAAGTTTGCAGATGACACCAAAATTGGAGGTGTAGTGGACAGCAAAGAGGGTTACCTCAGATTACAACCGGATCTTGACCAGATGGGCAAATGGGCTCAGAAGTGGCAGATAGATTTTAATTCAGATAAACGTGAGGTGCTTCATTTTGGGAAAGGATATCTTAGCAGGACGTTACATTTAATGGTAAGGTCCTAAGAAGTGTTGCTGAACAGAGACCTTGGAATGCAGGTTCATAGCTCATTGAAAGCGGAGTCGTAAGAGGATAGGATAATAAAGAAGGCGTTTAGCATGCTTTCCTTTATTAGTCAGAGTATTGAGTACAGGAGTTGGGAGGTCATGTTGCGATTATAAAGGGCATTAGTTAGGCCACTGTTGGGATATTGCGTGCAATTCTGGTCTACTTCCTATCGTAAAGAACTTGTAAAACTTGAAAGGGTTCAGAAAAGATTTACAAGGATGATGCCAGGGTTGGAGCATCTGAGCTACAGGGAGAAGCTGAACAGACTGGGGCTGTTTTCCCTGGAGCGTCGGAGGCTGATGGGTGACCTTATAGAGGTTTACAAAATTATGAGGGGCATTAATAGGATAAATAGACAAAATCTTTTCCCTTGGGTCGGGGAGTCCAACACTAGAGGGCAAGGTTTAGGGTGAGAGGGGAAAGATATAAAAGAGACCTGAGGGGGAAATTGTTTCACGCAGAGGGTGGTACGTGCATGGAATGATTTGCCAGAGGATGTGGTGAAGGCTAGTACAATTGCAACATTTAAGAGGCATTTGGATGTATATATGAATATTAAGGGTTTGGAGGGATATGAGCAGGTTCCTTGCAGGTGGGAATAGATGGGGTTGGGATATATGGTTGGCATAGATGGGTTGGACGGAAAAGTCTGTTTCCATGCTGTAAATGCCTATGACTCTAGTGAAAATCTTATGAGGAAAGGCTGAGGCACTTGGGGCTGTTCTCATTGGAGAAGAGAAGGTTTAGGGGAGATCTGATAGAAGTGTATAAGATGATTAGGGGTTTAGATAGGGTAGATACTAAGAACCTTTTACCGCTAATGGAGTCAGGTGTTACTAGGGGACATAGCTTTAAATTAAGGGGTGGTAGGTATAGGACAGATGTTAGGGGTAGATTCTTCACACAGCGGGTTGTGAGTTCATGGAATGCCCTGCCCGTATCAGTGGTGAACTCTCCTTCTTTATGGTCATTTAAGCGGGCATTGGATAGGCATTTGGAAGTTATTGGGCTAGTATAGGTTAGGTAGGATTCGGTCGGCGCAACATCGAGGGCCGAAGGGCCTGTACTGCGCTGTATCCTTCTATGTTCTATGTTCTATGCATTTTGCAGATGCAGTCTTCGAATGGTTTATGTATAATGAATGAGAAGAGATTGTTTTACTAATGATTAGGGACTGTGAGATTGACAAAGGACGATTGCGAGTTGTAGAGTTGTAAAATATTTATAATAGGCACTATTGGATTGATGGCATTAGGAAGTGAATTGTGAGATAAAAGGTAATAGATGAGCTGGGCAGAAATATGTGTCAGGATGGATAAAGCGACTACAGTTGGAATTTTGGTTAAGGGATTTCCAGTAGAAAGACATGATTTTGGAAACAAATCTGGAAAATGGGAAAGAAGAACGACGGATTTATTAACTTTTTTAGCTGAAAGAGGACTTCTGAGAAAACATGTGCAATGAAATTGAAGAGTAAATTAAGAATTAGTGACCTAAGCATGAATCATAAAAGATAATATAGAAGAGAGAACAGGAAGGCGATGTTTAATAGATGTTTGGAATTGTAGGGGAGGATTGACAAAAAAGATTCAGGCACTAATTACGACTAGGGGTCCAGAGAGCAGAACGAGCAGTTTTGTAAACAAAGACTTTGGAATAGAACATTTCCACGTGTTAGAGCCTCTGCAAATGAAGGCTCAGCAAGGGAAGACACCTACGAGGCTCTGAATTTGATATTTCAAAAACCTACCCGCACCTCCTTTCAGACGAAGAAATTAATACGCCCTGTCATGTAATAGATATATAGCCAGAATCGGATTGTAATGTAGTTGACTCAGAGTAGAGTGCGTTAAAGATAAAACGAGAGGAAGGACAGGCGTATGGCGGCAAATAGAATTATTAGCTTCACAAGTGGAAATGAAGACATTATGAGATGAAATTGAGAGATAAGCAGGTTAAGAAAACAAAGAGACGATGTGGCACATCTATGTTATTCCAGGAATGTTCTGCAGAGAGAGGCAGAGAATGAGAATGACTGAGCAGAGGAGGCAGTAATACAGGCAGGAAGATGGGAGTAAATATAAGTGAGGTTAGATTTGGAATCTTGTGAAGAATCACAAAGTAGCAATTTTAATAAGGGAAAGAAGCTCCCACAGGTGAAGATGTTGACATTGTTTACAAAAGAGAGAAGAAAGCTGACATACATTCCTTGGGGAACCTACTATCTGGAAGGTCTGAGAAATGTATTGCCCAGTTTACATGGTTGAGTAGGAAAGTAGATTAGACTCTTTGAAGATGAAATTACAGTGCAGTTGTTGGCTGCAGGAAAGTTGAAGGTACTACTAATACAGGGATGAGACTCCAAGAATTAAGAGCGATTATGGGTTGAGCCCTCCTGAAGAAACTGGTGGACAATCAATGGTTGAATGTGCTGGTTTTGAATGAATAAGGCAACGGGTATTGCAGGCCCGTAGACTGTTACCCACTTCAAGTCGACCCCGAAGCTTTGAGAGGGGATTCGGTGGGAAATACTGAAAACTCAGTGGTGCAGTTGGAAAACCATTTGTGAACGTGGAGTCTTGATTCAAATCAAGTTGTGGAAGGTAGTCAACTGCAAACCACCATGTTCCGGCTGCTACTGTCGAGCGACTGACCCTCAAGTCAAATCTAAGCCAGTGGAGGTAGTGGGTCTAACGTCCGTGTACTGCCTGCAATTCAGAGGTCATGTTGTCTATGCAGTGTTAAGACAGTGGATTGATAAAAAGAAGCTGGCTGAACAACAGGAGGAGGCGCAAACACAGTTGACACAAATGAAGTTCGGGCAACTTAAAAAGCCAGGGAGGGAAAACAACGATGATGTTGCCCGTGATTACTGGGTTGATTGGTACTAATAAAATAACTGACATGCCGGTTCAGGAAGAACCCTCTACCGCCACCTTGCAAGGGCCAGACAGCCCCATGGCAATAATAACTGTTTTGGAGTGCTTTTCCACACATACCAGGCTAAGTGGAATATGAAATTAATCGACAGCTGAGGTGGATCTGGGGTCTACCATGGACAGGGACAAGGGTAAGGTGAGAAGTCAGAAATTGAGAGGAACCGGAAAAGTGGTTTGGGGTGTGATATTTGCCCTGGCCCTCCGAGCCCCAGGGCGGATGCATGAGTCAGGACCGTTCGGCTGTGCTGCCACAAATCCTGACAGGCCCGATGGGGCTTGTACATCCGTATAGATTTGCTCGGAGAAACCAAGTGGGAAGTGACTATACACTCTGATGACACTGGAGGTTGAACAGTAACCTATTTTACAGGTTAATGTAGAAGGATGGTTGATGCCTATGATTATAGACACTGGAGCTATGTATATTTGCGTCCAACTGCAGTGTGCTTCCCCCCTTCCCATGTCGGGTAGATGTATTAATACTACATGATTTTTCCGGTAGTCTGCACTTGACACGGTTTCCAGCTTGAGTAAGTTAACAAATTGATAGTTATATGGTCGTTTTCCTTTTCTTAGCCTCCAGGGGCACCAATTAATGTTCTAGCTAGAAACAACTTTTTGAAGTTTGAGTTAGAATTTGAATGTACGCAAAGGCTGTTTAGTGTGTATAGAGCGGATTCTTAGTTGGTGTTGCAGGTCACTAGGAAGGCCACTGTGTATTATATAGGCGACTTAGATGGTTATATTTGGAGAACTTGGGAAAAATGGAGAAAAAAATGATTTTCCTTTACTGCCACCGTCGTATAAGCTGGATTTTACAGTGATTTTTGACGGGATACACAGTAAAGTATTAACGGAGCAATGGCACTGTGTGGTTGTCACCCTGCAACATTTACAGAGTGAAGGTAAAGTGACAAGGAAGCAAGAGGACTTCCAGAACAGCAATGGGGCTCCCATACAACATTGTCAGCGAATTGTGGAGTTCACAACTGCATTGACGAAGCCTGCAGCATTACCTATTATACCGTGTCAGGTGCACAAGACAGGTGGTGATTTGATGGTCAATGGTAATCAGGCAACAGATGAAGTAAGATGGGTTGGCTTTTGGGTGTGCTTCAGCTATCATTACAACCCACGTTTATTTAGATCCGGAGCCAATCATAGCTGAAATTATTAAAATGCGAGGTGAGGTGACCTCAGCCTGGATGGTACTGTGGGGACAAAGGGGTTGGGGGAAAGGCGTAACCACGCAGCCCTGTGACGCACAGAGGAAGGTTTGGGGTGGAACCTACCGCTTTCTTGACGATTCTTATTTCAGAGGCACATTGGTTGGATCACTGTGCAAGAGGCGAAGTGCTGAGGAAGATAATTAGAGATGGCTTTTGGTCACGTTAGTTGCGCGATTTTCTTGTTTACATTGTTATTGCAATGTGATGTGGGGATAGCGACCGCTTTAGGGCATATACCTGTGTCTGAGGGGCCATTTAAACATTTGCTGATTGACTGTGTGGACATGATAAACACAGTGAGGAAGCAGAAATATATGGTGGTGGGCATTGACAGGTGTAGTAGATGCAGGGTTAGACACTGTGGTGAAATTTTAACAACTGAAGATGCATTAAGCAGGGGTTTGGCTGTGTGTATCATCCCCAGTCGCAGGATACAATGAAATAATTCATTAGTACTTCGGAAGCTGAATTGGATATAATTTGTGAAAGTAAAAATCATACCTGTATCGACGTGCTGCCGCTAACATTAATGGGATATGGTGTTCAGATTGACCGCATCACTAATTTGACGCTACATTCAATGCTTAACAGTGGACCCATGCCAGTGCCCGAATGGAGGGGTCCGTTTGACGTGCCCAAACTGGACGTATTGTAAGTTGCACATATGTAGTACATGCAACAGTGAACTATGATGTATGAGTCTATCCAGACACGGTAAATACTGAGGTAGCCATTGTCTAGTGAAGAAAGGGCCCGATCGGACCTGGAAATCAGGCGTATGCACGGGTTTCCGTACAAAGTGGAGTGAGCTAAGGGGAGATGGTCTCATCATAGTAACCAGAGCGTCGCCTCCTGCAGTTCAGCTCGACGGTCAATCCGCGTGATATCATCTTAGTCACTGTGCCAGGTGCTTGCACAGGGTCAGAAAGACTCCGGTTTTGATGTATGTGAAGGTTGAGATGGAGCTGCGACGTCATACTCCTTTGAAACGATCTGCTCCGACCTCATACTCCTTTATGTATTCTCGAGCAGTCGGTAGGTGAGGCTTGTGGAGGTGCTGGTGCATCCAAAGCCAACAGTGATGCGTTTGTGGGAGGAGACCTTTCTACTGAGTTTGTGGCTGAGGACGGCTGAGAATCTTTCTGCTCCTCAGCTGACTTGGGGTCCATTTATTTGTTGAACCTGGCGGATCTGACTTTGTATTGCCAATGCCCTATCAAAACTGACTCTGCACTGCCCTAAACAGAGACATGTCTCTGATCCAGCAATAACCATTGTTGTATCGGTTTTCCAAGCAGTTTTTCCAATGAGTTCAATGCCGCGAATATGGTTGCTGCGGGCTGGGAACCGCTTATCCCAGGAATTGGGATTAACAAGAATGCTGAGTAGAATAGTTATATCCATTACAATCAGCTGACATTTATTAATTAGTCTGATGATACCCTCTCTCTGTTGGGTGAGAAATTGGATGCGACCAGTCGGATGGGATGCCATACTCAACAGAGCGTGGACTGGTTTTTGGCTGCGAATTTTGGAGTCTGTGTACAGTTAGTCCAGACAGATCTTTTGGTCATGCGATGGGAAAGCTGTGGAATTTACAGGAGGAGCTTAAGAAGAATGTGGGGTCTGGCCATCGGGCTTTTGCCTGGTTAGATGGTGTTTTGGGTAAATCAGGATTTTGATCCGCTAAGATTAGGTTTTGTCGCGGGTTTTGTGTTGCTTGTTGTTGTTGTTGTTGCCGTTGCCTTTGTCTTGTTCTGTGCTATTCCACTTGTTGAGACTTTCTTAGTTCATCTTGCTGCATGACAGTGCCCTGTTGTCCCAGTGGACTCTGGTCCAGCCCCATCTTGCGCTGCGGTTTCGGTGCTCTGCTTCAATGATCTGATATCTGCTGTGGTGCTGAAGCCTTCTTCAGATGGAGGCGCCTGAATTGCATGTGGCGTGTGCACGTTTAGATTGTGTGGCGTCTTTAGGTCTTTTTTTTACTGTTCCAGTTATTTTGGTTGTGTCTTTCGCCTTTGACTCCAGGTGCTTTGGAACCTGGAGATGCTTATTGCCCTCTTTCGGGGCGTTGTCAATCGATTTGGACTTTTTGAGTCCTGCTTCCTTGTATTCCTTCTCTGTGTGAGGTATATTGGTCTCAAAGGGGGAAATATGTGCGAGTTGTTATGATAGGAACGTGGATAATTTATTGTTGCAATGTATGCCCGCGATCATGTTACAGGGCTCCGGTAACGGATAATGGGATAGCGCACAGTGATCGTTTAGTTAAAACAATGGGAGAGGAGCTGACATTGAAGGTTAAGTCCTCATTCTCTCAACGGAAGAGGTAAAGGCTGTTTGGCAGTGGCTGCTTGAAGGCTCAGTGACGTTTGTTTAACAGTTTAAATGTGGAAGTTTTTTTAAAAAAAACAACGCAGCGGACCCGGAAGCTGGTGTAGCGCAAGCTTACCTGTGTAAGCTGTTTTTTTCCCTATGAAGGCACGCAACTTCAAGGCATTGGTCTCACTCTCTCAGCGGAGCAGGTAAGGGCTGTTTGGCAGTGGCTGCTTGAAGGCTCGGTGACGTTTGTTTAACAGTTTAAATTTGGAAGATTTTTTGTAAAAAAGCGCGCAGTGGACCCGGACGCTGGTGTAGCGCAAGCTTACCTGGGTAAGCTGTTTTCCTATAAAGGCGCGCAGGAGAGGAACCCGAGGCACTACAGAGGTAGTGCCTCCCACCCGCCCTCCTCCTCTAACCTAATAATAAGACCCGTTGTGGTAAGAGGGTAAGTGCTGCATTTTGCTTATTCTAGTGTTTAGACCTCGTTTCTTTTTAAATTACTTTTAGAGGGATGGCAGTGAAGGCAGTGCAGTGTTCCTCTTGCAACATGTTTGATGTGAGGGATGCCATGGTCGTCCCTGCGGATTACACTTGCAGGAAGTGCACACATCTTCAGCTCCTCCAAGACCTTGGTAGCGAAATGGAGTTGGATGAACTTAGGATCATTCGGGAATTAGAGGGGTGTCATAGATCGGAGCTTTAGGGAAGTAGTAACTCCAAAGTTTGCACACAGATGGGTGACAGTGAGGGGGACTGGGAGGAAGCAGCCAGTGCATGGACCCCGTGTGGCCGTTCCCCTCAAGAACAAGTATACCGTTTTGCATACTTGTGGGGGGGGGGGGGGAACGACTTACCAAGGGTAAGCAATGGGTTTCAGGCCTCTGGCACGGAGCCTATCCCCGTTGCTCAGAAGGGAAGGGTGGAGAAGAGCATAGCAATAGTTATTGGAGACTCGATAGTTCAGGGCACAGATAGGCGGTTTTGTGGGGGCGAGAGACTCACGTTTGGTATGTTGCCTCCCAGATGCAAGGGTACGTGATGTCTCTGATCGTGTTTTCCGGGTCCTTAAGGGGGAGGGGGAGCAGCCCGTATCGTGGTCCACATTGGCACCAACGACATAGGTAGGAAGAGGGATGAAGATGTTAGGCTGGCTTTCAGGGAACGAGGTTGGAAGCTCATAGTTAGAACAAACAGAGTTGTAGTCTCTGGTTTGTTACCCGTGCCACGTGATAGAGAGTCGAGGATTAGGGAGAGAGAGCAGTTAAATGCGTGGCTACAGGGATTGTGCAGGAGGGAGGGATTCCGGGTATCTGGATAACTGGGGTTTTTTCTGGGGAAGTTGGGACCTCTATAAACAGGATGGTCTGCACCTGAACTGAGGGGCAGCAGTATCCTTGGGGGGAGTTTTGCTAGTGCTCTTTGGGGCAGTTTAAACTAACTCTGCAGGGACATGGGAACTTAGACTGTAGCTTTCGAGTGCAGGACCTGGAGTGTAGGGAGGTTAGGAACATGGCATCAATCTCGAAAGACGGTGCTTGTCAACAGGAAGGTGGCATGAAGTGTGTATACTTTAATGCGAGAAGTATACGAAATAAGGTAGGTGAATTTGCACCGTGGGTTGGTACCTGACAGTTCGATGTTATAGCTATTACGGAGACATAGGTAGAACAGGGACAGGATTGGCTGTTGCAGGTTCCAGGGTTTAAATGTTTTAGTAGGGTCAGAGGTGGGGGTAAAAGGGGGGAGGTGTAGCATTACTTGTGAAAGATACTACTACAGCGGTGGAAAGGATGAAGGATGAAGACTCGCCATCTGAGGTAGTTTGGGCTGAGCTTAGAAATAGGAAAGGTGAGGTCACCCTGTTAGGAGTTTTCTACAGGCCTCCTAATAGTCCTAGAGACGAACAAGAAAGGATTGTTAGGATGATTCAGGAGAAGAGTGAAAGCAATAGGGTGTTTGTTATAGGGGACTTTAACTTTCCAGATATTGACTGGGAAAGCTATAGCTCGAGTACGTTAGATGGGTCGGTGTTTGTCCAATGTGTGCAGGAAGGTTCCCTGACACAATATGTAGACAGGCCAACAAGAGGTGAGGCCAGATTGGATTTGGTTCTGGGTAACGAACCAGGCCAAGTGTTAGAATTGGAGGTAGGTGAGCACTTTGGGGACAGTGACCACAATTCAGTGACTTTTACTCTAGTGATGGAGAGGGATAAGTGTGCACTACAGGGCAAGAGTTAGAGCTGGGGGCAGGGAAATTATGATGCGGTAAGGCATGACTTAGGATGCGTGGCTTGGAAAAGTAGGCTTCAAGGGAAGGGTACAATCGATATGTGGAGCTTGTTCAAGAAGCAACTATTGAGTGTCCTTGATAAGTATGTACCTGTCAGGCAGGGAGGAAAGGGTCTGTGAGGGAGCCGTCGTTTAATAAGGAATTGGAATCCCTTGTTAAAGGGAGAAGGGTGGCCTATGTAAAGATGAGGCGTGAAGGTTCAATTGGAGCGATTGAGAGTTATAAGGTAGCCAGGAAGGATCTAAATAGAGGGCTAAAAACAGCAAGGAGGGGACATGAAAAGTCCTTGGTTGGTAAGATTAGGGAAAACCCAAAGGCTTTCTATAGGTATGTCAGGAATAAAAGAATGACTAGGGTAGGAATAGGTCCAGTCAAGGATAGTAGTGGGAAGTTGCGTGTGGAGGCTGAAGAAATTGGGGAGACACTGAATGAATACTTTTCGTCAGTATTCACTCAGGAACAGGACATTGTTACCGATGTGAATATTGAGTCACAATTAATTAGAATGGATGGCTTTGAGGTATGTAGGGAAGAGGAGTTGGAAATTCTGGAAAGGGTGAAAATAGATAAGTCCCCTGGGCCTGATGACGTTTATCGTAGGATTCTCTGGGAAGCAAGGGAGAAGATTGCAGAGCCATTGGCCTTGATTTTTATGTCCTCGTTGTCTACAGGAATAGTGCCAGAAGACTGGAGGATAGCAAATGTGGTTCCCTTGTTCAAGAAGGGGAGTAGGGATAACCCTAGTAACTATAGGCCGGTGAGTCTTACCTCTGTTGTGGGCAAAGTCTTAGAGAGAATTGTAAAGGATAGGATTTATGAACATCTAGATAGGAATAATGTGATCAAGGATAGTCAGCATGGTTTTGTGAAGGGAGGTCGTGCCTCACAAACCTTATTGAATTCTTTGAGAAGGTGACTAAGGAGGTGGACGAGGGTAAAGCTGTAGATGTGGTGTATATGGATTTTGGTAAGGCGTTTGATAAGATTCCCCATGGTAGGCTACTGTAAAAAATACGGAGGTATGGCATTGAGGGGGAGTTGGAGGTTTGGATTAGGAATTGGCTGGCTGGAAGAAGACAGAGGGTAGTAGTTGATGGTAAAGGTTCATTTTGGAGTGCAGTTACCAGCAGTGTTCCGCAAGGATCTGTTTTGGGACCATTGCTGGTTGTCATTTTGATAAATGACCTGGAGGAGGGGCTAGAAGTTTGGGTGAGCAAGTTTGTGGTTGCTACAAAAGTCGGTGGAGTTGTTGACAGTGAGGAAGCCTGTGGCAGGTTACAGCGGGATATAGATAAGCTGCAGAGCTGGGCAGAAAGGTGGCAAATGGAATTCAATGTTGCTAAGTGTGAAGTGATTCACTTTGTTAAGAGTAACAAGAAGATGGAGTACTGGGCCAATGGTCGGATACCTGGTAGTGTGGATGAGCAGAGGGATCTTGGTGTCCATGTACACAGATCTCTTAAAGTTGCCACCCAGGTAAATAGTGCTGTGAAAAAGGCATATGACGTACTGGCCTTTATTGGTAGAGGAATTGAGTTCCGGAGTCCTGAGGTCATGTTGCAGTTGTATAAGACTATGGTGCAGCCGCATCTGGAGTATTGTGTGCAGTTTTGGTCGCCATACTATAGGAAGGATGCGGAGGAACTGGGAAGGGTGCAGAGGAGGTTTACCAGGATGTTGCCTGATATGTTAGGAAGATCGTGTGAGGAAAGGCTGAGGCACCTGGGGATGTTTTCATTGGAGAAAAGAAGGTTTAGGGGTGACTTGATAGAGGTGTACAAGATGATTAGAGGTTTAGATAGGGTTGACCATGAGAACCTTTTTCCACGTATGGAGTCAGATATAACGAGGGGGCAATGCTTTAAATTAAGGGTTGGTGGGTATAGGACTGATGTTAGGGGTAGATTCTTTACTCAGCGACTCGTGAGTTCATGTAATTCCCTGCCAGTAATAGTGGTGGACTCTCCCTCTTTATGAGCATTTAAACGGGCATTGGATCGGCACATGGAGTATAGTGGGCTAGTGTAGGTTAGGTGGGCTTGGATCGGCGCAACATCGAGGGCTGAAGAGCCTGTACTGCGCTGTATTTTTCTATGTTCTATGTTCTATGTGATGAGATAGTTGAAGTATGATGTAGGAAACAAGTGTGGCTGACGATGATTTGTTTAGATTGGCAAAGCAAGCCAGCATGATTGGCTATGCAAGTGTTACCTGCTTAGCTCGGGATGCACTACTGTTATAAGTTGCAGATGAACAAAGAGTTAACGGGGAGTCAGGGAAAAAGTTCTGCTGACTCTCACAGCTTTGTAGTTGCATGATTCAAGTACACCAATGACGGGCTTTTGCCTGAAACGTCGATTTTCCTGCTCCTCGGATGCTGCCTGTCCTGCTGTGCTTTTCCAGCACCTCTCCCATCTGGACTCTGGTTTCGAGCATCTGAATTCCTCACTTTTGCCTCATTAATATGCACTTCACAAACTCAGCAATTCCTGTTTGAAGATTCTCAACGACTGAAATTGAACAGCCTTACACTCACAGGAGTATAGACTCTGTACTGTCAGATATACAGTACGGTCTACATTACTCCCACTTTCCTACACGAGGGCCGTATCCGGAAACGTTATGACACGTCAAGTGCTCGTGCAATGCCATTTTAATGGTTTCTGAAGAACGATTTATGAAGAACGATAATCAATTCCTCTCTCAACCTCAAACACTTCACTTTAAAAGTGTGCCCCGTTGTTCTTGCCCTTTACCTAAAAGGAACAACTTCCATATAACAACCTTGTCCATGCCCCTCGTAATCTTATCTTCTGAATTACGACCCCCTCAGTCATCTCTGCTCCAAATCATACAACTATCCTTAATATCCAACTATTTCACGTCTATTGGTTCTCCATTGTTTACGTGCACAAGAGGTGTCTTGAAAATGTAAGGTTAAAAATTGAAACTTCTCTTTTATAAATGCACAAACATTGTCTTCACGTTTGCAATTGCTTTGAAAATTTAAAAAATAACATTCGTTACAGTAGATTTTAACAGATTCCCTATCGTTGGTGACAGGTTAACTGACCTGTTTTTCTGCACGGTCCCTCGTCTTTCCTTCTTGAATTTGAAAAGAAAACACTGTGATCCCAATACAATCAATGTGTGTATTGCTGCTTCTCTGAAATTTCAATGCATCTGGTTTGTCAGACTTACCAATCCTCAATCCGGTCATACTGTCAAACACGACAACAACAACTGGTATGAATGATTTTAGTCCTTAATTACGCAAGTCCCTTGGTCACTTTGTATTTGCTCGAGATGTTCTGTACCTTCCTCCATGAAGACAGACACAATATAACTGCTTCGTTTCCCTGTACAATAATATATCCTGCCCACACATTCACTGTTCCATACTTGAACTTGCTTTAATTTTAATGTCAAATGTTGATGCAAGTTTGTCTTTAGTCTTCATGATTCTGGTTAGATTGCTTTCTTGATCTCTTTTTATTTTCCTTGTCTGTTCCTACGTCCTCCTTTCTTCCAATAAATCCACAATATCTCGCATTTTTCTGAACCACTTTCCTTGATGTAATACCATTTTAAATTTCTTTTGTTAACCATGGCTCTGTCACCTTTTCCATTTTGGTATTTGCACTTTAGAGGATATATGTGCAGTGTACATATTCTCATGTTTCTTAATATAACAGATATTGTCTATCTTCCATTCGATATTTTTCATGTCCTATTCAAATTCACTGAAGCAAACATGTTCCTGATAAATTCAAGTCCTACGTGGCTCAGATATATACACATAGCTTAACAAAATAAACTGATTTGTATTCAAATTACATGTAAAATTCAATGTATTAAGATCAGTATCCCAATAGCTCCTTTATTGCAAGTAAATTTTCAATCATTGCTTCTGATCACTCAGCAACTCCAAAACAGCCGTATGTCCAGTTCAGTGATAACCATATGATAAAAAGCAACCAGCCCCTATTTACTCATGATATCCATTTTCCCAACACTTGGGTTAAACCATGTTTTACGCAAGTGTTAATTTCTCCATCCTTACTGCAGTACCCACAATCTTGCATATCCAATTTCCTGTTTTGTAACACTACCCGATGTTTGAATCACCTTTTTGACTTTTATATATAACTCTCATCAATGTTAGCTTCTCCTTTCTTTTTCTAACCTCCGACTTACTAGATTCTATGAAATCTGTGTGAGTTGGGCTTTGGTGAGATTAATTGTAGCTTCAGGCGAGATGTTTGGCTATCATTCCTCCACAAATTATCCGTTGTTTCACCAGAACTCCCGTTATGCTTGTGGTGTAGAGAGGAAAGAAATGATCTTTCAACAATGCTATGAATTCTCCCACATAGTTTAGACTGCTCTAACCTCGGTAAGAACACGATGGAAGGTTGGTAAACTGTTAATGCTGCTGTACAGGATCTTAGCGAGATCACATCTGGAGTAGTGTGCACACATTTTCCACTTTACTGAAGAAAGGATAGTGGAATTAACTCAGACACTAGTCACTCATCTGCTTTATGTAACGAGGATGATAATCATAGAATGCCTACAGTATGGATGCAGGCCAATTGACCAATCGACTCCACACTGATCTTCTGAACGCCATTCCAACGAAACCCACTGCCCTACCCAATCTCTTTAAAACTGCATTTTCCATGACTAAAGCACCTAGTCTGCATATCCCAGAACATTATTGGTAATTACCATGGCCAATCCAAATCTCCTGCGCATTTTGGAAATGTGGAAAGAAACTGGAGTACCCAACAGAAATCCTTGCATATACTGGGAGAATGTACAAACTCCACACAGACGGTGACCTGAAACTTAAATTGAACCCGGATCCCTGTGAGACAACCGGGTTAGCCATTGCAGTATCCAATGTGTGCAAAACAATTTCTCTGCACAATGATGCTGCAGCAGAGCCTGTTTGGGCCCAGGGACCTTTTACATGCTTAGTGAATGTGATAACCACTACATTACAGATAACAGTGTGGTCACTGAAAGTTCTGTCCTGTGTCACATCATACATCGTTTTGCAAGAAAAAGATTACATTTTGTTGTGTTCAATTTAAACAGAACTCACTCGCACTAAGAATCAGTGAGCACAATATCAGCACAAGTGGCAGTGATGAGATCAAACCCAAAGTTACTGTTACAGTGAATCCTAACTCTACCTTGGCCTGTTCGGCCACACAAATATACTGAACTGAACCCAGGATTAGGATTTGAATCCATCTCCTGAGGATATTACTGCATGAGTGGTTGCATAGGAAAGCGATGACACTAGTGAGCCATCAATTTTACTGAGCACAAGGTTCCCTGGTGAGGGACAAGCTCAGGGAAAATGAGTCGGTCCACTGTTTCCTTCAAACACAGGAATTTCGTTCGGTCAATACCTGTCTTCTTCCACATTATCAGGTTGGATGAACAACCTGATGGCACAGAAACATGGTATTTGAGAGACGTTTAAGCAAAGAATGGTTAATGTGAGGTGCAGGTACTGCTCAGGATTGAACCACGGATCCAAATGTTTGTTAAGTTGGCACTTGAGCCAACTAAGCCACAGCATCGCGTCAACTTCTAAGGGAGAGATGAGCAGATTGATCCAATACTGACTAAAGTTTACCAGAATGACAGATTAGCTTGTTTTGAGTCTCAACAACTGACGGAAATCCCACAGCAAATTCAGGAATCAGTTCCACGTCTCGAACCTGGAACACTGGAATAGCAGAAATAGATTCGTTGAGCCTGTTTCAGCAGATGATGAGTCGGTTGTTTAATTTCTGGATACTAACATAAGAAGCCAACCAGCCCGTCTGTACATAATGCAGGACGAATAATAGACAATATCGGCCTGTATCCAGATCACAACAACAGGTTGAGACTTTCAGCCTTCTGAATGCTGCAATAGAAGAACTTGAAGAGGCAACAAAGTGAGTGGAAATTGTCACGTCAGTTAACAACATTCAGCCCATTCAGTCTGTTGAATAGAGGGACATGTATCCGTCTGGTATATTTTTATGTGAACAGAAGAGCGCAATTTAGCCACGTTTCTGTTATATGGGAACAGATGATGACCAATTTCAGGGATATAGGAGGAGATTGTTCAGTATTTGAGCCTTTTAAGGAGACAGTTCAGTCCTTCGACATGTTGCACTGCATCAGGAAGATTCCAAAATTTCCCTAAATCTCTCATTTAGCAAAAGCAGAACGACCTTGAGTGGTTTGGTCAGGAACAGGTGCATAATATTTACCCTAACCAGTCTATAATATAGGAACACCTCGATGGCATTCAGCAATTTTGATTATCATGTCGGAGCAGCAAGAGAACATTCATCCCATCGAGATTATAACGTAGGAAAACCAGGAGTACATTCATCTCAATGACAACATAATGTAGGAGCACTAGCAGGACATTCAGCCCACTAATATTATATTGCAGTTGCACCATGATAACATTCACCAAGATCGACTTCATTCAGACGATAATGTAATAGCACCAGGAGGAACTTCAGCTCATTGTAACTATAATGTAGGCACACCAGGAGGATAATCAGCCTAATGAGTATGCAAAGTAGGAACAGAATGAGTCCATTAAGTCACTTATGGCTCTAAAATAGCAATCGGAGCACATCTTTTACAGTCTTGTGCCTGTTACA